>NC_136863.1:2084006-2345764 GCF_951799975.1 Gobius niger | reverse complement strand
ACAAAAAGAGACAAAAAAGAGACAAAAAAGAGACAAAAAATCAACAAAATTCAACAAAAGAGACAAAAATTCAACAAAAATTCAACAAAAATCAACAAAAATCAACAAAAAGTGACAAAAATCAACAAAATTTCAACAAAAAGTGACAAAAATCAACAAAAATTCAACAAAAAAGAGACAAAAATTCAACAAAAAATCAACAAAAAAGACAAAAAAGAGACAAAAAAGAGACAAAAAAGAGACAAAAAAGAGACAAAAATTCAACAAAAAATCACAAAAAAGAGACGAAAAAGAGACAAAATTCAACAAAAATTCAACAAAAATTCAACAAAAAAGAGACAAAAAATCAACAAAAAAGAGACAAAAAGAGACAAAAATCAACAAAAATTCAACAAAAAAGAGACAAAAATTCAACAAAAATTCAACAAAATTCAACAAAAATTCAACAAAAATCAACAAAAAAGAGACAAAAAAGAGACAAAAAGAGACAAAAAAGAGACAAAAATTCAACAAAAAATCAACAAAAAATCAACAAAATTCAACAAAAAGTGACAAAAATCAACAAAAATTCAACAAAAAGTGACAAAAATCAACAAAAATTCAACAAAAAAGAGACAAAAATTAACAAAAATCAACAAAAAATCAACAAAAAGAGACAAAAAAGGGACAAAAATTCAACAAAAAAAGAGACAAAAATCAACAAAAAGAGACAAAAAAGAGACGAAAAAGAGACAAAATTCAACAAAATTCAACAAAAAAGAGACAAAAAATCAACAAAAAAGAGACAAAAAAGAGACAAAAAATCAACAAAAATTCAACAAAAAAGAGACAAAATTCAACAAAAATTCAACAAAAATTCAACAAAAAATCAACAAAAAAGAGACAAAAAGAGACAAAAAGAGACAAAAAAGAGACAAAAAAGAGACAAAAATTCAACAAAAAATCAACAAAAAGTGACAAAATCAAAAAAAATCAACAAAAAGTGACAAAAATCAACAAAATTCTACAAAAAAGAGACAAAAATTCAACAAAAATCAACAAAAATTCAACAAAAATTCAACAAAATTCTACATAAAATCAACAAAAAATCAACAAAAAGTGACAAAAATCAACAAAAATTCAACAAAAAAGAGACAAAAATTCAACAAAAATCAACAAAATTCAACAAAAAGAGACAAAAATTTAACAAAAATTCAACAAAAATTCAACAAAAAATCAACAAAAATTCAACAAAAATTCAACAAAAATTCAACAAAAAATCAACAAAAAGTGACAAAATCAACAAAAATTCAACAAAGAAGAGACAAAAAGAGACAAAAATTCAACAAAAAATCAACAAAATTCAACAAAAAGAGACAAAATTCAACAAAAATCAACAAAAAGAGACAAAAATCAACAAAAAGAGACAAAAAAGAGACGAAAAAGAGACAAATTCAACAAAAATTCAACAAAAAAGAGACAAAAAATCACAAAAAGAGACAAAAAAGAGACAAAAATCAACAAAATTCAACAAAAAAGAGACAAAATTCAACAAAATTCAACAAAATTCAACAAAAAATCAACAAAAAAGAGACAAAAAGAGACAAAAAAGAGACAAAAAGAGACAAAAAGAGACAAAAATTCAACAAAAAATCAACAAAAGTGACAAAATCAAAAAAACAAAAATCACAAAAAGTGACAAAAATCAACAAAAATTCTACAAAAAGAGACAAAAATTCAACAAAAAATCAACAAAAATTCAACAAAAATTCAACAAAAATTCAACAAAAATTCAACAAAATTCAACAAAATTCTACATAAAATCAACAAAAAAATCAACAAAAAGTGACAAAAATCAACAAAAATTCAACAAAAAAGAGACAAAAATTCAACAAAAATCAACAAAAATTCAACAAAAAAGAGACAAATTAACAAAATTCAACAAATCAAAATCAACAAAAAATTCAACAAAAAATCAACAAAAATCAACAAAATTCACAAAAAGTACAAAAATCACAAAAATTCAACAAGAAGAGACAAAAGACAAATTCAACAAAAAATCAACAAAAAGAGACAAAAAAGAGACAAAAATTCAACAAAAAATCAACAAAAAGAGACAAAAATTCAACAAAAAAGAGACAAAAAGAGACAAAAGAGAGACAAAAAGAGACAAAAATTCAACAAAAATTCAACAAAATTCAACAAAATTCAACAAAAAATCAACAAAAATTCAACAAAATGCAACAAAAATATCAACAAAAATCAACAAAAAGTGACAAAAATTCAACAAAATTCAACAAAAATTCAACAAAAATTCAACAAAAAATCAACAAAAATCAACAAAAGTGAACAAAAATCAAACACAAAAATCAACAAAATTCAACAAAAAGAGACAAAAAAGAGACAAAAAATCAACAAAAATTCAACAAAAAATCAACAAAAAATCAACAAAAGAGACAAAAAATCAACAAAATTCAACAAAAAAGAGACAAAATTCAACAAAAATTCAACAAAAAATCAACCAAAAATCAACAAAAGTGACAAAATCAACAAAAAAGTTCAAAGTGACAAAAATCAACAAAAATTCAACAAAAAGAGACAAAAATTCAACAAAAATTCTACAAAAATTCAACAAAAAGAGACAAAAATTCAACAAAAAAGAGACAAAAATTCAACAAAAAAATCAACAAAAAGAGACGAAAAGAGACAAAATTCAACAAAATTCAACAAAAAGAGACAAAAAAGAGACAAAAAATCAACAAAAAAGAGACAAAAAAGAGACAAAAAAGAGACAAAAAGAGACAAAAAAGAGACAAAAAAGAGACAAAAATTCAACAAAATTCAACAAAATTCAACAAAAATTCAACAAAAATTCAACAAAAATTCAACAAAAAATCAACAAAAAAGAGACAAAAAAGAGACAAAAATTCAACAAAAAATCAACAAAAAATCAACAAAAAATCAACAAAAAGTGACAAAAATCAACAAAAATTCAACAAAAAGTGACAAAAATCAACAAAAATTCAACAAAAATCAACAAAAATTCAACAAAAAATCGACAAAATTCAACAAAAATTCAACAAAAATTCAACAAAAATTCAACAAAAATTCAACAAAAAATCAACAAAAAATCAACAAAAATTCAACTAAAAAGAGACAAAAAATCAACACAAATTCAACAAAAAATCAACAAAAAAGAGACAAAAAAGAGACAAAAAAGAGACAAAAATTCAACAAAAATCAACAAAAATTCAACAAAAATCAACAAAAATTCAACAAAAATTCAACCAAAAATCAACCAAAAATCAACAAAAGTGACAAAATCAACAAAAATTCAACAAAAAGTGACAAAAATCAACAAAAATTCAACAAAAAAGAGACAAAAATTCAACAAAAAATCAACAAAAAAGAGACAAAAATTCAACAAAAAATCAACAAAAAAGAGACGAAAAAGAGACAAAATTCAACAAAAAATTCAACAAAAAAGAGACAAAAAGAGACAAAAATCAACAAAAAAGAGACAAAAAAGAGACAAAAAAGAGACAAAAATTCAACAAAAAATCAACAAAAATTCAACAAAAAAGAGACAAAATTCAACAAAAATTCAACAAAAATTCAACAAAAATTCAACAAAAAGAGACAAAAAAGAGACAAAAAGAGACAAAAAAGAGACAAAAAAAGAGACAAAAAATCAACAAAAAGTGACAAAAATCAACAAAAATTCAACAAAAAGTCACAAAAATCAACAAAAAGAGACAAAAATTCAACAAAAATCAACAAAAAAGAGACAAAATTCAACAAAATTCAACAAAATTCAACAAAAATTCAACAAAAATTCAACAAAAATTCAACAAAAATTCAACAAAAATTCAACAAAAATTCAACAAAAATTCAACAAAAAGTGACAAAATCAACAAAAATTCAACAAAGAAGAGACAAAAAAGAGACAAAAATTCAACAAAAAATCAACAAAAATTCAACAAAAAAGAGACAAAAATTCAACAAAAATCAACAAAAAATCAACAAAAATTCAACAAAAAGAGACAAAAAGAGACAAAAGAGAGACAAAAATCAACAAAATTCAACAAAAATTCAACAAAATTCAACAAAAAAGAGACAAAAAAGAGACAAAAAAGAGACAAAAAAGAGACAAAAATCAACAAAAATTCAACAAAAAAGAGACAAAAATTCAACAAAAATTCAACAAAAATCAACCAAAAATCAACAAAAGTGACAAAAATCAACAAAAATTCAACAAAAAGTGACAAAAATCAACAAAAATTCAACAAAAAAGAGACAAAAATTCAACAAAAAATCAACAAAAAAGAGACAAAAAAGAGACAAAAAAGAGACAAAAAAGAGACAAAAAAGAGACAAAAATTCAACAAAAAATCAACAAAAAAGAGACGAAAAAGAGACAAAATTCAACAAAAATTCAACAAAATTCAACAAAAAAGAGACAAAAAATCAACAAAAAAGAGACAAAAAAGAGACAAAAAATCAACAAAAATTCAACAAAAAAGAGACAAAATTCAACAAAAATTCAACAAAATTCAACAAAAATTCAACAAAAAATCAACAAAAAAGAGACAAAAAAGAGACAAAAAAGAGACAAAAAGAGACAAAAATTCAACAAAAAATCAACAAAAAATCAACAAAAATTCAACAAAAAGTGACAAAAAATCAACAAAAATTCAACAAAAAGAGACAAAAATTCACAAAAAATCAACAAAAATTCAACAAAAAAGAGACAAAAATTCAACAAAATTCAACAAAAATTCAACAAAAATTCAACAAAAATTCTACATAAAATCCAACAAAAAGAGACAAAAAGAGACAAAAAAGAGACAAAAATTCAACAAAAATTCAACAAAAAATCAACAAAATTCAACAAAAATTCAACAAAAATTCAACAAAAATCAACAAAAAGTGACAAAAATCAACAAAAATTCAACAAAGAAGAGACAAAAAAGAGACAAAAATTCAACAAAAATCAACAAAATTCAACAAAAAAGAGACAAAATTCAACAAAAATCAACAAAAAAGAGACACAAATTCAACAAAAAATCAACAAAAAAGAGACAAAAAAGAGACAAAAAAGAGACAAAAAAGAGACAAAAAAGAGACAAAATTCAACAAAAAATCAACAAAAAAGAGACGAAAAAGAGACAAATATCACAAAATTCAACAAAAATTCAACAAAAAAGAAAGAACAAAAATCAACAAAAAAGAGACAAAAAAGAGACAAAAATCAACAAAAATTCAACAAAAAGAGACAAAAATTCAACAAAGAATTCAACAAAATTCAACAAAAATTCAACAAAAAATCAACAAAAAAGAGACAAAAAAGAGACAAAAAAGAGACAAAAAAAGAGACAAAAATTCAACAAAAATCAAACAAAAAATCACAAAAATTCAACAAAAAGTGACAAAAATCAACAAAAATTCAACAAAAAGAGACAAAAATTCAACAAAAAATCAACAAAATTCAACAAAAAAGAGACAAAAATTCACAAAAATTCAACAAAAATTCAACAAAAATTCAACAAAAATTCTACATAAAATCAACAAAAAAGAGACAAAAAAGAGACAAAAAAGAGACAAAAATTCAACAAAAATTCAACAAAAAATCAACAAAAATTCAACAAAAATTCAACAAAAATTCAACAAAAAATCAACAAAAAGTGACAAAAATCAACAAAAATTCAACAAAGAAGAGACAAAAAAGAGACAAAAATTCAACAAAAAATCACAAAAATTCAACAAAAAGAGACAAAATTCAACAAAAAATCAACAAAAAAGAGACACAAATTCAACAAAAAAGAGACAAAAAAGAGACAAAAGAGAGACAAAAATCAACAAAAATTCAACAAAAATTCAACAAAAATTCAACAAAAATTCTACAAAAATTCAACAAAAAATCAACAAAAATTCAACAAAATGCAACAAAAAATCAACAAAAAGTGACAAAAATTCAACAAAAATTCAACAAAAATTCAACAAAAAATCAACAAAAAATCAACAAAAAGTGACAAAAATCAACAAAAATCAACAAAAATCAACAAAAATTCAACAAAAATTCTACAAAAATTCTACAAAAATGCAACAAAAATGTGACAAAAATGGGGAAAAAAAGGAAAAAAAAGAAAAAACGTACAAAAGGTGACACAACAAAGCAACAACGTGAGGAAAAGATCAGTTTTGTGGGTCTTAGCTTTCAAATGAGGTGCTACACAGGCCTAAATAACAGCCAAACAGGACATAATGCAGTTGGTTTAGGCGGGTGGTAAGAGGTTAACCTGTAAACCCCACCTTTCTCCAGCTCGGCTTTACCCAAATCTAAAACAGCGACGAAGACGAGGAGGAAAAAGCAACAAAAGAGCGACACAAACAGGAGTGAAAGGTTGGTATAAGTCTGTTAAAACAACAACACAGTTTAGAAAAAGTGATCAAAAAAGCAACAAAACGCAACAAAAAGTTCAGATTAGTTTTGCCGGTCTTAGCTTTCAAATGAGGCTTTACTTTGGCCTGTGGGCTGTGAGCTCCAGGCGTTTTAGATTTGGGTAAAACCGAACTGAGAAGGCGGGAGGTAAGAGGCGGGTGTAGTTGCCCGCAGTGTCCGCTAGAGGGGGCTGAAGCAGCGCACATCAGCTGCTCCACAGGAGGAGGGTTTCAGATGTCTGTGATGGGGATGACGTCACAGAAAGTACTTTCACATTTTTAAGGTTAAATACTGTCAATGCACCCAATTAGGTCACATCACAACAACTCTGGCATTTGTAGAAAGTGCAAAATTATAGAAGAAATGACAGAAACCTTCTTGAATTAAGAGATTCAATCAAAGGTTTGAGTAGATTTGGTCTGAGATCAGATAAAACATCTCATCACCAATGGAACAAGTCGTTTTCCTCTTAACTCAGATCATATTGTATAATTTCAAGTGAAAAACAAAAAAAGTTCATTTGTCTGATTTCAAAGTGAGTTTTGTGTTTGTTCCACTGGCATCAGTATTTGTGTCTTTATCTTAGATTAGACTCAGATTCAACATAAAGAAACTTTATTCAAGCAATTTAAAGTCATTTATCTCATTTAACTCTTAAAGTTAAGTTAAGGCCTGTGTAACACCTCGTTTAAAGCTGAGAACCACAAAACTGACATTTTGCCTCGCATTGTTGTTGTGTTGTGTCACCTTTTGTTTTGTTTTTTTATTTTATTTTTTGTTGTTGAATTTTTGTTGAATTTTTGTCACATTTTTGTCACATTTTTGTCACATTTTTGTCATTTTTGTTGCGTTCACATCCTTGTTTTCTTCTCATTTTTTGTGGCTGTTTTGGTGCTTTTTTCCCAAGAAGCTTTTTGATTCGGGTAAAGCCAAACTGGAGAAATGGATCCGTTCAGGTGGGAGTGAAGAGGTTAAGATGGTATTTTTCCAGTGTAGTGTTTACTTTGGCTGAAACTGGCGGCTTCGGCTCTCATTTTTTTTATAATGAAAATAATTGGCCTCCGTTAAGAAAACTTGCCTCCCCCTGATATAAAGTGATATAAAGTTGATCCAGATGTGACCCTTCAGCGTGTGCGACGGAGCAGCTTCATGTGTCACATGTCTCTGATGTTTGTGTTTGTAAAAGTATGATATAATGAGGCACAGGTACTTTTACGACATAATAATCTATAGTAATATTTACAAATGCTCTGATTAACCTGTTACCGCCTTAGGCTCAGCAATGACCCAAATGTTAAAGCAACTGACCTGAGAGCTTTCAGTTTATCAAATCAAACTTTATTATACAGCACTTTTCATCACAAAGTGCTTTATTGTAATATTTAAAACAATATCCTGACACAGCCTCCAACCCTCCAGATACACAAATGTTACACACACTCACTCAAACTTTTACCACCGTCTGCGCAGGATCAAATAAATATATATATAAAAGGCTGGAAAAGATATCCAAATCTTAAAGCACATTGACCTGAGAGCTGACAGTCTCTGTGCCAGTGTGAGGCTTCATTGAAAGCCGTGACCTTCTAGTTTCTAAAACACATGTGTGAGATCTGAGTGAGCGAAACACAACTTACAAGATCTTAACCATGATCAGGGTTACCTAATGCTAACGCTAACGCTAACCTAACCCTAATCTAACACTAATCCCAAACCTAACCCTAGCCCTAATGCTAACCCTAATGCTAACGCTAACGCTAACCCTAACCCTAATGCTAACACTAATCCCAAACCTAACCCTAGCCCTAATGCTAACCCTAATGCTAACGCTAACGCTAACCCTCTGATCAGGGGCCCGGCCGGCAACAGGTTAAAGATCCAAATGGGACAAACACCACAACTCAAAGCCATATTTCACTAATAAAATATCCACGTATTATATAATAATATAATATGATACACTTAAAGATGCAACTTTTAAAGCAAAAATAAACATTGATTTAGTTTGTAATTTACTCTTTGTGACCCAGCGGCTGCAGGTACTGAACGTATAGTTTTTCCCGCAAAGGTTTTAAATCTACTGATGCAGAACGTCCGAGAGAGTCCACTGTGTGAAGGCGCCGCGCGGACCAATTATAAACAAAACCAATGTTTATGCTTTACTTAAACAGTTGCATGATGCTCCTTTAATGAGTTCTCTTTTGGGAAATTTAAACGTCATGAACAGTATTTCCGTTTTTCTTATTTGTGTCTCACATTTAGACTCATTTCTGCTTTGAAAATAACTCTTACTAAAGAAAATGTGACCTCGAAAAGCAAAAGGCGTCTTGGCCCGGACTGACCAGCAGAGGGAGACGTTACACCAGCACAGCCTGGACCTGGACCTGGACCTGGATCTGGACCAGGACCTGGACCTGGACCTGGACCTGGACCTGGACCTGGACCTGGACCTGGACCAGGACCAGGACCAGGACCAGGACCAGGACCAGGACCTGGACCTGGACCTGGACCTGGACCTGGACCTGGACCTGGACCTCCTCTGTGTTACACCTGCTGTTGCTTTTATGAAGTTTAGTGCATTAGATATTTCTGTTTGTTTATAATAAAGGCTGTTCTTTTTTTTTTTCAATAAAGAGGTCGGTAAATATATAAAAACATGTTACTTAACCCCTTAACTCCCACCTGAACCGAGCACATTTTCTCCAGTTTGGCTTTACCCCAATCCAAAAGCTTCTGAGAAAAGGTGAGAAAAAGCAACAAAACTGAGACGAAAACAATGATGGAAATGTGACAAAAAAGTGACGAAAAATGTATGAAAAAATGGCAAAAATGTCACAAGAAATTGACAAAAAAATTACAAACATTTGACAATTTTTTTTTTTTTTTACAAAAATGTGACAAAAAATTGATGAAAAAAAGACAAAAATTTCACAAAAATGTCACAAGAAATTGACCAAAACTTGACCAAATAATGACAAAAATTTGATAAAAAATTGTCAAAAAAGTTACAAAAATGTGACAAAAAAAATTACAAAAATGTGATTAAAATTTGACAAAAAAATTATTATTATTTTTTTTACAAAAATGTGACAAAATTTGGCAAAAAAATGACAAAAATTTCATAAAACATTGACAAAAAAGTGGCAAAAATATCACAAAAAATATCAAAAGAAATTGACAAAAAATTGACCAAAAAAATGACAAAAATGTGACAAAAAAGTTACAAAAATGAGTTGAATACCCAACAAAAAAATGATGGAAAAAAATGTGATGACGTGAGGAAAAAGATCCTCTCGGTTCAGGCGGGAGTTAAGAGGTTAATATCTGCTGTTGTTTTTATGTTGTTTAGTAGAAGATATTTCTGTTTGTTCATATTATAGGCTGTTCTTTTTTCACTAAAGAGATCAGTAAATATATAAAACCACATTATTGAAGACATTTCTGTATCTTCAGGAGAGAAACTCGGTCCTGAAACAGAACCCGTGACTCCCTGAACGAGCCGCACGTTCCTGAAGCTCTTCAGACGGAGCGTCTCCGAGTGACTCTCTCACAATCGTGTGAAATGTTTTGATTTCACCTGAAGAGCAGACGCTTCAGGCGCTAATGACGCTCCAAGGCCGCGCGCTTTCAGACCATGACACTAATGTCTGCCAAATATCACAAATACCAGAGTCGGAATCAGGCGGGAGGAAGATCTGAGCTGCTGCTGAGGCGTCACAGATTCACCCATGAGCACAAACATGGCAGTTTTATGGTGCTGATCCGAGTCTTGTTCACATTAGACATTTACGAACCAAGACGCACAATAAAGAAGCAAGACAGACAGACAGACAGACAGACAGACAGACAGACAGACAGACAGGCCCACCTACCGAGAGGATCTTTTTCCTCACTTCATCAGATTTTTTTCCATCATTTTTTTGTTGAGTATTCAACTCATTTCTTGTCACATTTTTAGTCTTTTTTTTGTCCAATTTTAATCATATTTTTGTCATTTTTTTTGTCACATATTGTCATTTCTTCGTAAATTTTTTCTCATTTTTTTGTCACATTTTTGTCATGTTTTTGTCAATTTTTTTTATCACATTTTTCTCATTTTTTTCTCATTTTTTGTCGAATTTTTGTGACATTTTTGTATTTTTTTGGTGACATTTTGTCACATTTTTTTTGTCCAATTTTAATCATATTTTTGTCAATTTTTTGTCACATTATTGTCATTTCTTCGTAAATTTTTATCACATTTTTGTAAATTTTTCGTAAATTTTTTTATCACATTTTTGTAATTTTTTGTAATTTTTTGTCAAATTTTAAACACATTTTTGTAATTTTTTGTCAAATTTTTGTATTTTTGTGTCAATTTTTTGTCAATTTCTTGTGACATTTTTGCCACTTTGCCATCAATTTTTCGTCCCTTTTTTGTCAATGTTTTCTTACTTCTTTGTCACATTTCCATCATTGTTTTCGTCTCAGTTTTGTTGCTCTTTCCACAGGTTTTTTCCAGAAGCTTTTGGATTGGGGTAAAGCCAAACTGGAGAAAATGTGCTCGGTTCAGGTGGGAGTTAAGGGGTTGAGAATGACTTTAGAATCAGAATCAGAAAAGGTTTTATTGCCATGATTTGAGAACAGGTTCACAAGACGCCTTAACCGAGCTTTACCCAAATCTAAAAGCTAAAAAGAAAAGCATCAAAACAGCGACAAAAAAGAGGATGAAAAGAAAACAAAAATGTGCCGGAAAAGCAACAAAAAAAGTGACAAAAAATGTGATGAAAAGTCAACAAAAACACGACAACAGAGCAACGAAAAGGCCACAAAAGCATGGCAAAAACACAACAAAAAATTCAAAACAAAAAAGGTCAGACAGAGAGCAGGAGGTAGAACCGTGAGGCCGTCCTTCTGTGGACCCACCACCTGCAGGGGGCGCCACAGGGGAGAAGCAGATGGATGGACAGACGTGCAACATTAAACATATAAAACAGAATAAGGTAAATAATAAGTTTGAGTCTGATCTAGAGTTTCTGAATCATGTTTATGTTCATGAGTCTTGGTTCAGGTCTTGGTCTTGATGATGTGGCAAAAAAGTGAGAAAACTTTGACAAAAAAAGTGAAGGAAAAAAGACAAAAAATGAAGAAAAAAAGACAAAAAAATGACAAAAAATGACAAAAAAATGACAAAAAAATGACAAAAAAAGACAAAAAAATGACAAAAAAAATGACAAAAAAGACAAAAAAAGACAAAAAAGACAAAAAAAAACAAACAAAAAGACAAAAAAAATGACAAAAAAGACAAAAAAAGACAAAAAAAGACAAAAAAAATGACAAAAAAGACAAAAAAAAGACAAAAAAAATGACAAAAAAGACAAAAAATGACAAAAAAAGACAAAAAAAATGACAAAAAAAATGACAAAAAAGACAAAAAATGACAAAAAAAAAGACAAAAAAAAAACACAAAAAAATGACAAAAAAGACAAAAAAACAGACAAAAAAGACAAAAAAAGACAAAAAAGACACAAAAAAAATTACAAAAAAGACGATAAAAGACAAAAAACAGACACAAAAAAAGGCAAAAAAAGACAAAAAATGACCCAAAAAAAGGCACAAAAATTAGGCCAAAAATGATAAAAAATGACAAAAATAAATAAATAAATAAAGACAAATAAAGACAAAATATGATCTCACAAAGGCGAAATTCACTTGTTACAGTCGGCGTTCAAGAAGATCACTCAGAGTTAATAAAGTGCAGCTGATACATAGATTATTGCACATGTTACTTCACAGTCTTATTGTACAGTCTGACAGCAGTGGGGATGAAGGCTTTGCGGTAGCGCTCCGTCCTGCACTGAGGGTGTCTCAGTCTGCCACTGAGAGAGCTGCTCAGCTCTCCTACAGTCCCGTGCAGTGGGTGGGAGGTGTTGTCCATGATGGAGGTGAGCTTGGCTAACACCCTCCTGTCCCCCAGGGGGCCCCAGGACGGAGCTGGCCCTCCTGACCAGCTTGTTCAGCCTGTTCTTGTCCCGCTCTGTGCGGCCCGGGGCCCAGCACACGGCAGCGTAGTGGAGAGCAGAGGCCACCACAGAGTCATAGAAGGACCTCAGTCTCCTCAGAACGACCTCAGTCTCCTCAGAAGGACCTCAGTCTCCTCAGAAGGACCTCAGTCTCCTCAGAAGGTGGAGGCGACTTTGGCCCTTCTTGTACAGGGCGTTGGTTGTTGGGGACCAGTCCAGTTTATTGTTGAGGTGAACACCCAGGTACTTGAAACTGTCCACCTCCTCAATGTCCTCCCCCTGGATGTTCAGCGGTGTGAGCGGTAGTGGCTTCCTCGTGAAGTCGATCACCATCTCCTTCGTCTTACTGATGTTCAAGCACAGGTGGTTGCGCTCACACCAGTCCACAAAGTCTATGATGACTGACCGGTGCTCCAGGTCGTTCCCCTTAGACACACAGCCCACGATGGCGGAGTCGTCGGAGAACTTCTGGAGATGACAGCTGTCCGTGTTGTATGTGAAGTCCGATGTGTAGATGGTGAAGAGAAACGGTGAGAGGACGGTGCCCTGAGGGGCCCCGGTGCTGCAGACGACCACCTCAAAAAAGTCATTCTTTGCTCTTGTAAAAGATAATAAATGCAAAATGTTAACTATTAACTAATTCTTTGAAAAACAGCATTTTATTTATGTGACAGAAGTACAGTGTATGTGAATGTGTATTTTTCGGACAAGGCTTAATAAAACATATAAACTTGAATTGAATTAATCCTTTAAGAAAACTCCAACCATTATCTCTAGAAGTAAAGTGTATGTGAATGTGTGTTTTTCAGATAAAGTTCACTAAAACATAAAACTTTAATTGAATTAATCCCGTAAAAAGACTCCAGCCATTTTCTCCAGGACGATAGGGGGCAGCAGCGAGTTACACTTTGTTGATTGCTATTGTTTTAGGTTTTAGCATGTTTTTGAAGTGTTTTTATAGTTTTCTAATAAAAGCTAAAATTTTACACAATTTGGTAATTTCTTCCATTTTAGTAGAGAATTATTTGTAGCACTTACATAAACTTTAACTAAAAATAATGAATCAATAGTACTGTGTATGTGAATATTCCCTTAAAGGTTAACTTTTTAGATTTATAAAGATTAAGTTATTATTCAACATGGAGTTTAATTGAACCTTTACTTGAAAACATGATGTTTATGTGATTTAACTGGCTAAAGTGAACTCATAGAAAGTCTTTGAGTTTTATTGCATCATTTAGATGTGCATGTATGTAATAAATTCACATGGAAAATCTGCACCCGATTCAATCACTTAAAGTCTGTCTTTTTGGGTCAATTATTTTTTTGAGTGTAGGAACCGGGATCAGACAGGAGGTCAAAAAAAAAAAAGTGATGACGTGAAAAAGATCCATTTAGATGAGTTGTGTAGGTCTTAGCTTTCAAATGAGGCGTTACACTGGCCTACAGGATTTGGGTAAAGCTGAACTGGAGAAAATGCTCTCGGTTCAGGCGGGAGTTCAGAGGTTAAAGCAGCGTTTTCTTGTTTTGTTTTTAGTTGTTTTAAACAGTCACGCCATGAAAACGGTCCCTTTAAACCGACAAAAGCTGAAGTAAAAAGTGAACTCCATCTTCTTCCTTGGACGACTGGGATGCAGCTTCTTAACCCAGTGCATTTCCTCCAGCTTTACCCAAATCTAAAGCTTCTGGAGCTCATTTTAAAGCTACAGAATCGACTAATCTTGGGTTTTGTGAGGACGGGGCCTCCTCCAGCGCCGGGGCCGGAGTCTGTAAGTGTTTAAAGTGTCCATAGAAAACCAACCGGGCCCCTGTGCTGTGGCCCCTGTGCTGTGGTCCCTGTGCTGTGGCCCCTGTGCTGTGGTCCCTGTGCTGTGGTCCCTGTGCTGTGGCCCCTGTGCTGTGGTCCCTGTGCTGTGGCCCCTGTGCTGTGGTCCCTGTGCTGTGGTCCCTGTGCTGGTGGCCCCTGTGCTGTGGCCCCTGTGCTGTGGTCCCTGTGCTGTGGTCCCTGTGCTGTGGTCCCTGTGCTGTGGTCCCTGTGCTGTGGCCCCTGTGCTGTGGCCCCTGTGCTGTGGCTCCTGTGCTGTGGCCCCTGTGCTGTGGCCCCTGTGGCCCCTGTGCTGTGGTCCCTGTGCTGTGGTCCATGTGGTCCCTGTGCTGTGGCCCCTGTGCTGTGGCCCCCTGTGCTGTGGTCCATGTGGTCCCTGTGCTGTGGTCTCTGTGCTGTGGTCCCTGTGCTGTGGTCCCTGTGCTGTGGTCTCTGTGCTGTGGCCCCCTGTGGCCCCTGTGCTGTGGTCCCTGTGCTGTGGTTCCTGTGCTGTGGTTCCTGTGCTGTGGTCTCTGTGCTGTGGTCTCTGTGCTGTGGTCCCTGTGCTGTGGCCCCTGTGTGTGTTCAGTTCATTATGTGGAGGTTAAACAGATTGTCTCCTTCAGCGCCTCCAAACAAAGACCTGCCAGACTCAGACCCACCAGGAGCAGGACTGACAAAAAAACGACAAAATGTGATAAAAAATTGATTAAAAAATGACAAAAAAAAGACAAAAAAAAGACAAAAAATGACAAAAAATGACAAAAAAATGACAAAAAAATGACAAAAAAATGACAAAAATGTGATAAAAAAATGACAAAAAATGACAAAAAAATGTCCAACCTCTCCTCCATCATCGAGTCCATCCTCTCCGCGGGGACTGGACCGGGAGCAGGGACTGGACCAGGAGCAGGGACTGGACCAGGAGCAGGGACTGGACCAGGACCACGGCCGGTCCCCGTGGGTGAGTCTAACCCCTGAGCCACCGCCTGGTCTCCAGATCTGACCTGAGTTTGACTCATTTTGAAACGTCAAAGCTACGATGTCGTTGTTTTTGCTCAAAACTCCCCAGAATATAAAACATGAGCCGGTTTGTTCTGAACATGTCAAAACAATGAAACTGGTTCATAGTTTACAGTCACTGTGAAGGTTTCTGGTAGATTTGACAGTTTTACAGTACGTGATGTTTCTCAGCTCAGAGAAATCTCAGATACTGTCAAATCTAAACAGTAACGAAACTCATGACCGTTTTTTTAATAATAATAATGCATTGGTTTTATACAGCACTTTTCTGGACACTCAAAGACGCTTTACATTATTCATTCACTCCATACTCGGTGGTGGTAAGCTACTATTGTAGCCACAGCTGCCCTGGGGTAGACTGACGGAAGCGAGGCAACCAGTCTGCGCCATCGGCCCCTCCGACCCCCACCAACTACTCACTCACTCACTCACTACATACACTCGGCTTCCTGGTCCCAAACGTCTCCCATCCCAGTCCTGACCAGGCCCTTCAGCTGAGCCTCCCAGGTCTGACGGGATCGGGCCGAGCAAAGGCAGTTTTTACAGGAACTCAACCATTTCCCAGAATCCTCTGTGATTTACAGTAATTTACTGTAACTGTAAATACTGCAGAATCATATACTTGATATTACAGTAAAATACTGTTTAAACGCAGTAACAGTGTTTCATCTCTGAAAATATCCAGGTTTAGTCCTGGTTTAGTCCCAGTTTTTGCACTCATAATTAACTAAAGAAGTTCCCAAAATCTTTCAACAAAATAAAAAATGTTTTCAGATTTTGTCGCTGAAAATTCCTTGGTCATTTTTGAAGCATAAACGTCTTATTTTTACATGAAAACATAAATGTCAGTAAACTTGCCACATGTATATATATATATATATATATATATATATACATATATATACATGTGGCACATGTATATATATATATATATATATATATATATATATATATATATATATATATATATATATATATATGCCCCGGCATGTCCTAGTGGGACAAGGCCTCGTGGAAGGCCCAGGACACGGTGGTGGGACTATGTCTCCGAGCTGGCCTGGTGTCGCCTCGGGGTCCCCCCAGAACATCTGGAGGAGGTGTGTGTGGATCGGGAAGTTTGGGCATCTTTGCTGAGACTGCTGCCCCCGCGACCCGGCCCCGGATAAAGCGGAAGAAAATGAATGGTCGCTGCATTTTTGTTTGTTGTTTTCTTTTTTTTGTCATGTTTTTGTTGTTTTTTCATCGCTTTTTTCATGGCTTTGTCGTCACGTTTTTGTCACATTTTGTTGCTTTTCCAGCACATTTTTGTTCTCGGTTGCTTTTCTTTTAAGCTTTAAGATTTGGGTAAAGCTCGGTTACGCCCGGGGGTGAGGGTATAAGGCGGCACGGTAGCGCAGCGGTTAGCGCCTCCGCTTCACAGCTAGAAGGTCCCAGGTTCAATTCCCACCTGGACGGGGCCTTTCTGTGTGGAGTTTGCATGTTCTCCCCGTGTCTGCGTAGGTTTCCTCCGGGTACTCCGGTTTCCCCTACCACTAAAAACATGTGCAATAGGTGAATCCTCCAGCCAGGTGATTCTGACCATCAGCCTGGCTCCACATCATGGAGACGGGTCCCCGGGCGCGGCACTGCCGTCGACCACTGCTCCTTACGGGTCGCCCCAGCGGCATCGAAGGATGGGTTAAATGCAGAGGACAAATTTCCCTACGGGGACAATAAAGTTAACAAACAAACAAAATAAGGTGAAGTGAGAGGCGGGACCGGTGGCCCTTCTGTGCATGTGGCCAGTCCGCCCCTGGGCACAAATCCAGAGACCGCGGTTTAAAATGGATCACCTCGTGATCTAAAACCCGGTCATGTTTCTCCTCTGGGTTTCAGACGGGAAGGAAAAACTAACCAGACCAAAACTGAAACGTCCAGATACAACATGAGAGAGAATAAACTTTTAACCCCTTAACTCCTTAACTAAAAGCTTCTGGAAAAAAGAAATTAGCAACAAAACTGACATGAAAATGATGATGAAAATGTCACGAAAATGTCACAAGAAATTGACAAAAATGTGACAAAAAATTTACAAAAATGTGACAAAAATGTGACAAAAAAAATGACAAAAATTGACAAAAAAATTACCAAAAAATGACAAAAATGTGATAAAAATTTGACAAGAAATTGACAAAAATGTGACGAAAAAATGACAAAAATGTGACAAAAAAATGTGGAAAAAAATGGACCAAAAAATGACAAAAATGTGACAAAAAAAATGACAAAAATGTGACAAAATGTGACAAAAAAATGACAAAAATGTGACAAAAAATTACCAAAAAATGACAAAAATGGGATAAAAATTTGACAAGAAAATTACAAAAATGTGACGAAAAAATGACAAAAATGTGACAAAAATGGGATAAAAATTTGACAAGAAAATTACAAAAATGTGACGAAACCCCCCCCAAAAAATACCAAAAAAATGACAAAAAAGTTACAGAAATGAGTTGAATACCCAAGGAGAGAGAGACAACAAACATGACCCGGAGTCAGACATGACGGAGGGAGACACGGGGAGGATGTGCAGGAGCAGGAAGAGAGTTTCAGGCGGGAAGGAAAAACTAACCAGACGAAAACTGAATAAACATTTAACCCCTTAACTCCCACCTGAACCGAGCACATTTTCTCCAGTTTGGCTTTACCCCAATCCAAAAGCTTCTGAAAAAAAAGGTGTGAAAATAGCAACAAAACTGAGACGAAAACAATGATGAAAATGTCACAAAAAATTGACAAAAATTTGAGAAAATGTGATAAAAAAACATCAAAAAATTACAAAAAATGTGACAAAAATGTGATAAAAATGGACCAAAAAATGACAAAAATGTGACAAAATGTGACAAAAAAATTACCACAAAATGACAAAAATGTGATAAAAATGTGACGAGAAAATTACAAAAAATTGACGAAAAAATGATAACAATTTGACAAGAAAATTACAAAAAATTGACGAAAAAATGACAAAAAAAATTACCAAAAAATTACCAAAAAATGACAAAAATGTGATAAAAATGTGACAAGAAATTGACAAAAATGTGACAAAAAAATAACAAAAAAATGACAAAAATGTGACGAAAAAAATACCAAAAAATGACCAAAAAAATTACAAAAAAGTTACTGAAATGAGTTGAATACTCAAGGAGAGAGCGACAACAAACATGACCCGGAGTCAGACATGACGGAGGGAGACACGGGGAGGATGTGCAGGAACAGGAAGAGAGTTTCAGGCGGGAAAGAAACACTAACCAGACCAAAACTGAATGAACATTTAACCCCTTAACTCCCGCCTGAACCGAGCACATTTTCTCCAGTTTGGCTTTACCCCAATCCAAAAGCTTCTGGAAAAAAGGTGTGAAAATAGCGACAGAACTGAGACGAAAACAATGATGGAAATGTCACGAAAATGTCACAAAAGAGTCACAAGAAATTGACAAAAAAATGACAAAAATGTGACAAAAATTTGATAAAAATTTGACAAGAAAATTACAAAAAATAGATGAAAAAATGACAAAAATGTAACAAAAAAATTACCAAAAAATTACCAAAATGTGACTAAAATGTGATAAAAATTTGACAAGAAAAATACAAAAAATTGACGAAAAAATAACAAAAATGTAACAAAAAAATGACCAAAAAATTACCAAAATGTGACAAAAATGTGATAAAAATTTGACAAGAAAAATACAAAAAATTGACGAAAAAGTGACAAAAATGTGACAAAAAAATTATCAAAAAATGACGAAATTTGACAAAAATGTAATAAAAATTTGACAAGAAAAATCCAAAAAATTGACAAAAAAATAACAAAAATGTGACAAAAAAATTATCAAAAAATGACAAAAAATTGACAAAAATGTGATAAAAATGTGACAAAAAAAAAAAAAAAAAATTGACAAGAAAAATACAAAAAATTACCAAAAAATGGCAAAAATGTGACAAAAATGTGATAATAAATTGACAAGAAAATTAGAAAAAAATTACGAAAAAATGACAAAAATGTGATAAAAATTTGACAAGAAAAATACAAATCGTTGCAAAAATGGAAACCAGGCGTTAAGGTTGTTTTTAAGGCGTCTAAACTCCAATGCTTTTCAATGGGAGACTAGCGACGATATGGAGGTACTACAGCAATGGCGGCCCCCAGTGTCGTGGGCATAAAGCAGAGCAGCCAGTGGGAAACACACACAACAAAGAGGTCAAAGGTCAGCGCTTTGGACCAGGGGGTGATGACTGGATCCAGGACTACATCGCACCTGGACTTTGTAGTTGACCAAAGTGATTCGGCACAGTGGTTAGAGACCATCTTTTAGAGACGAGCTTCTAAACATGATGAATTTCTCTCTCCAGACGGCTGCGTTTAAAGGGGCGGTGGTGAGGCCCCTGTTGAAGAAGAGCAATTTGGACTGTAAAGATTTTAACCAATTTCAGACCAGAATCCAACTGATCATTTTTAAGCAAAATCTTAGAAAAACTTGTCTTTATCCAACTTAATGATTTTATTACTGCACAAAATGTCCTTGAGGAGCCAAACAAAACAAAACGGGCCAGAGCGACCTGAGCCCTGGAGCTTCAGGCCTTTTCTCTGATTGACTTTAACCTGAGCGAACATGTACGACAGGCTCTTTTACACAGAAACATCACATTTACTTTTTAAATAATCTCATTTTACACGACCGGTCACAGGTTTGGAGACGCCTTCATGAGTTGTTTTTCCCGTTTTCGCTGCAGGTCTTCACCGCAGATTCTTTCGCTTTAATCACTGCTTTACATTTTTGACTTTTTCTCAAGGAGCTTCTCAATGTTGTCACAGAAAAGTTTTTCACTTCACAGACGTTGAACCGTTTCAGGGACAAGGACCTGATTATGTGAAGCTCACGGAGGAAACGCCAGGAATTTAAAATATTAAAACACATTTGGAGTTATTTCAGCCATTTTTGTTTCCTGCAGAATCCCATGTGTTCATTTATAGTTTAACGTCTTCAGTGAGAAACAGTGTTTTTTGTTGTTATTTCAGATTCAGGTAAAGTTGTGTTTTTCTGTGTTTGTCTCGGCAACAGTTCAGACCCGGAAGTGACGTCACACCGAACAGACTGTGGTAACTATGGTAACGGTCAAAACGCTGAGTTTCTTGTTAAAGATTCCACCTCGCGGGGTGGGCGGAGTCTCGACTGAGCTCCATCAATCTTTGCCGGCGTCTGAAACCATCAGATTATCTCCTCTATGTCCTAACCCGAGCTCCTGACCTTTAACCTTTCATGGGGTCGACTGTTAGATCTCTATGGAGTTAGTGAACCAGAGCTTCAGCAGCATCTTCCCAATTCGACCGTCCTTACCCAGAGGAAGTGACATCACCAACAGCTGTTTTTCTTCTTCTTTAAGGTTATTGGAAGACTGCAAAAGCGCATGTCGCCCCCTACTGTACTGCATATGCAACAACAACAACAACAACAACAACAACAACAACAACAACAACAACAACAACAACAACAACAACAACAACAACAACAACAACAACAACAACAACAACAACAACAACAACAACAACATAGTGTCCAAACAAAGACATTTAAGTGCAGTGGTTCTCAACCTGGGGGTGTGAAAATGACCTCTTTCTGACTGACCACTTTCTTCTATGGTACAAAAAGAAGAGCCGTGTTTTCCCGAACAAAATCATCTTCATCATGACAACGCCCCATGTCCTGCTGTAAAGAAAACCTCTGTGGCTCTGGGAGGTTATTCTAACATCCTGCAAAGAAATCCAAGCAGAAACTGTCCAAAAACTCACAAGTTTAATGGATTTAAGAATTTTGAAGCTGCTCTCACACAAGGGCTCCTTTGGTAAAATATAACTTGAGCTGTTAATACTTTTTTGATTGAAATAGCTTTTGATTTCAGTAAGTATGACCTCCTAATGCTAAGAATTCAACAAATGACCATTTTCAGTTAATTACAAGCTTTAAAATGTATTGAAACGATGAGTTGCAGAATAAATTGGAACAGTGGATTTTTAGTTTTTTACTATATTTATTTTTGAAAAAAATACTGTTATCACTGGGAGATTTTTTTCAACCACATTTAACCCCTTAACTCCCGCCTGAACCGAGCACATTTTCTCCAGTTTGGCTTTACCCCAATCCAAAAGCTTCTGGAAAAACGCTGTGAAAATAGCAACAAAACTGAGACGAAAACAATGATGAAAATGTGACAAAAAAGTGACGAAAAATGGATGAAAAAGTGGCAAAAATGTCACAAAAATGTCACAAGAAATTGACCAAAAAAATGACCCCAAAAAATCACAAAAAATCACAAAAAATGACCAAAAAATGACGAAAAACTGACAAAAAATGTGATTAAAAAATGTGATTAAAAAATGACAAAAAAATGACAATAAAATGACAAAAAAATGACAGAAATGTGATTAAAAAATGACAAAAAAATGACAATAAAATGACAAAAAAATGACAATAAAATGACAAAAAAATGACAATAAAATGACAAAAAAATGACAAAAATGTGATTAAAAAATGACAAAAAAATGACAATAAAATGACAATAAAATGACAAAAATGTGACAAAAAATGACAAAAAAGTTACAAAAATGAGTTAAATACCCAACAAAAAAATGACGTGAGGAAAAAGATCCTCTCGGTTCAGGCGGGAGTTAAGAGGTTAAATGATCCTCTACCAGTTAAAGACTTGAAAATGATGCTGACTCTCATTTGAGTTGACAATTTGGAACACAGTGTATATTCACAGACCGACTGACGAGCTTTATTTATCCCGTGCTTTTCACACACGAGGCATCTCCAGCGCTCATCCGTCCAATGAGATCAATCATCTGATCTCAGCTTCCTGAATCTGCACAAACAAACAAACAAACGATTCAGAGACGGTTCCCTCGAGCCGCCGGTTGAACCTGCAGACACTTGGAGGGGCGGGTCAAACGGGGAGGACGCGCTCTCCACCGCCGACGACAAAGCGCACCTCAACCCCTGCCTTTGACGGCTCCCAGAATGCTCGGCGGCGTGCGAAAGACCGAAGAACGGCCCATTGTCAGGCGGGGCCAAGTGCGCTCCCTTCGCCGCCGTAATGAGGTGACGGCCATTGTCCCGCCGCGTTAGCATTCAGCGCCCGTGATATTGTTGACGGAGAATGTGGAGATGGAGTTGTTCTGTGAATGCGTTTGGAGAGGCCCCGCGCCCCTCGCTCGCCCGCACCGCTCGCCGGGAGGTTACACAAATACTCCAGCGGCACTCGCGTCCTCCTCCCTCGCCGCGGGGTCAAGTCCGCCGGGTCAGGCTCAGCGCGCGCTCCCATTGGTCCGCCGCTCTCTCTCGGCGCCTTGCAAAGCGGCGAATGGGAGGCGAGGGTCTGCAGAGCGGAGCGCCGCCGCCTCAGGGCCGCGGGCTGGAGCCCCTCGCCTCCTCACGCCGCGGAGGATAAACAAATACTACCACGGGAACGGCAGAAACAGACGGCGACGGTTTGTGTTCTTACAAGGCCACGACTTCACGGAGTTAACTTCCTTTAACACAAAGAAAGATAAGATAAGATAAGATAAGATCGTCTTTACTGATCTCACAAAGGAGAAATTCTCTTGTTACATTCAGCTCTTCGAAGCACTCAGGGCAGACAGAAAATGTGAAAATGAAACAGTAAATAGTGGTATTTTATAGAGAATGACTACCAAGGACTTTGTGAGGACAAAAAATACTATAAAAAACAGTCATAGTCGGTGTGAGCAGTGCAGGTGATAAAGTGATGATAAATACAGTGATTATTGCAGGTGGGGGGAGGTGTTGTCCATGAGGCTCACCTCCATGTACGAGTAAACTGTGCATTTATAAAAGACGGCTCAAACTTACAACTCTCTGTCAGAAGTCCAGCTGATCCTATGGAGAAAAAAATAATCACGATTATTTTCCCACATATTTTTCGATTTTGATTTTTGTGATCGACCTTTATTAAAATCTTGATTAGATTAAAATTCGATTAATTGCTCGGCCCGATCTGACGGATCCTCCAGAGTCTCTGTTTTGCCCAACAGAGAAGTAAACAGCGCCGGCACAGAAAAGCCCCGTCCAGGCGGAAAAGTGAACCCGGGCTGAAAACTGTTCTTTTTGCCCGTGCGTATGATGAATGTATTATATCTGCACTTCTGCCTTTTACTGTAATTAATTAATTAATTAATTCTATGTTTGCAAAAAAGTGACAAAAATCCAGCAAAAAAGTGACAAAAATCCAGCAAAAAAGTGACAAAAATCCAGCAAAAAAGCGACAAAAATCCAGCAAAAAAGTGATAAAAATCCAGCAAAAAGTGATAAAAATTTAGCAAAAAAGTGACAAAAATCCAGCAAAAAAGTGATAAAAATCCAGCAAAAAAGTGATAAAAATCCAGCAAAAAAGTGATAAAAATCCAGCAAAAAAGCGACAAAAATCCAGCAAAAAAGTGATAAAAATCCAGCAAAAAAGACAAAAATCCAGCAAAAAAAGCGACAAAAATCCGGCAAAAAAATGACAAAAATCCAGCAAAAAAAGTGACAAAAATCCAGCAAAAAATAACAAAAATCCAGCAAAAAAGCGACAAAAATCCAGCAAAAAAGTGATAAAAATCCAGCAAAAAAGCGACAAAAATCCAGCAAAAAGTGATAAAAATCCACCAAAAAAGTGACAAAAATCCAGCAAAAAAGTGATAAAAATCCAGCAAAAAAAGCGACAAAAATCCGGCAAAAAAATGACAAAAATCCAGCAAAAAAAGTGACAAAAATCCAGCAAAAAATAACAAAAATCCAGCAAAAAATAACAAAAATCCAGCAAAAAAGTGATAAAAATCCAGCAAAAAAGCGACAAAAATTCAGCAAAAAAACGACAAAAAATCCAGCAAAAAAATGACAAAAATCCAGCAAAAAAAGCGACAAAAATCCGGCAAAAAAATGACAAAAATCCAGCAAAAAAAGTGACAAAAATCCAGCAAAAAATAACAAAAATCCGGCAAAAAAGTGACAAAAATCCAGCAAAAAAGTGACAAAAATCCACCAAAAAAGTGACAAAAATCCAGCAAAAAAGTGATAAAAATCCAGCAAAAAAGTGATAAAAATCCAGCAAAAAGTGATAAAAATTTAGCAAAAAAGTGACAAAAATCCAGCAAAAAAGTGATAAAAATTTAGCAAAAAAAATGACAAAAATACAGCAAAAAAATGACAAAAATCCAGCAAAAAAGTGACAAAAATCCAGCAAAAAAGTGATAAAAATCCAGCAAAAAAGTGATAAAAATCCAGCAAAAAAGTGATAAAAATCCAGCAAAAAAAGACAAAAATCCAGCAAAAAAGCGACAAAAATCCAGCAAAAAAGTGACAAAAATACAGCAAAAAAGTGATAAAAATACAGCAAAAAAGTGATAAAAATCCAGCAAAAAAGTGATAAAAATCCAGCAAAAAAAGACAAAAATCCAGCAAAAAAGCGACAAAAATCCAGCAAAAAAAACGACAAAAATCCAGCAAAAAAGTGACAAAAATCCAGCAAAAAAGTGACAAAAATCCAGGAAAAAAAGACAAAAATCCGGCAAAAAAAGCGACAAAAATCCGGCAAAAAAAAGACAAAAAAACAGCAAAAAAGTCACAAAAATCCAGCAAAAAAGCGACAAAAATCCAGCAAAAAAGTGACAAAAATCCAGCAAAAAAAGTGACAAAAAACCAGCAAAAAAGCGACAAAAATCCAGCAAAAAAGTGACAAAAATCCAGCAAAAAAAGTGACAAAAATCCAGCAAAAAAGTGACAAAAATCCAGCAAAAAAGTGACAAATATCCAGCAAAAAAAGTGACAAAAATCCAGCAAAAAAGTCACAAAAATCAAGCAAAAAAGCGACAAAAATCCAGCAAAAAAGCGACAAAAATCCAGCAAAAAAGCGACAAAAATCCAGCAAAAAAGCGACAAAAATCCAGTAAAAAAGCGACAAAAATCCAGCAAAAAAGTGATAAAAATCCAGCAAAAAAGCGGCAAAAATCCAGCAAAAAAGTGATAAAAATCCAGCTAAAAAGCGGCAAAAATCCAGCAAAAAAGTGATAAAAATCCAGCAAAAAAGCGGCAAAAATCCAGCAAAAAAGTGACAAAAATCCAACAAAAAAGTGACAAAAATCCTGCAAAAAAGTGACAAAAATCCAGCAAAAAAGTGACAAAAATCCAACAAAAAAGTGACAAAAATCCTGCAAAAAAGTGACAAAAATCCAGCAAAAAAGTGACAAAAATCCAGCAAAAAAGTGATAAAAATCCAACAAAAAAGTGACAAAAATCCAGCAAAAAAGTGACAAAAATCCAACAAAAAAGTGACAAAAATCCTGCAAAAAAGTGACAAAAATCCAGCAAAAAAGTGACAAAAATCCAGCAAAAAAGTGATAAAAATCCAACAAAAAAGTGACAAAAATCCAGCAAAAAAGTGACAAAAATCCAACAAAAAAGTGACAAAAATCCTGCAAAAAAGTGACAAAAATCCAGCAAAAAAGTGACAAAAATCCAGCAAAAAAGTGATAAAAATCCAGCAAAAAAGTCACAAAAATCCAGCAAAAAAGTCACAAAAATCCAGCAAAAAAGTCACAAAAATCCAGCAAAAAAGTGACAAAAATCCAGCAAAAAAAGCGACAAAAATCCAGCAAAAAAGTGACAAAAATCCAGCAAAAAAGTGACAAAAATCCAGCAAAAAAGTGACAAAAATCCAGCAAAAAAGCGACAAAAATCCAGCAAAAAAAAGACAAAAATCCAGCAAAAAAGTGATAAAAATTCAGCAAAAAAGTGATAAAAATCCAGCAAAAAAGCGACAAAAGTCCAGCAAAAAAAAGACAAAAATCCAGCGAAAAAGTGACAAAAATCCAGCAAAAAAAAGACAAAAATCCAGCAAAAAAGTGACAAAAATCCAACAAAAAAGTGATAAAAATACAGCAAAAAAAAAAAGACAAAAATCCAGCAAAAAAGTGACAAAAATCCAGCAAAAAAGTGACAAAAAATCAGCAAAAAAGTGACAAAAATCCAGCAAAAAAGTAACAAAAGTGCCTTAAAAAAAAAAGACAAAAACACATAAGGGAAATAAAAAGTGACGACAGTGGCAAAGGGGAGAGACTGCATTAGGTTTTGGCGGGTGGTAAGAGGTTAAACCAGACATTTAAACCCGGCTCTGTCCGTTATTTAGATCACGTCGCTGAAACTATTTTCTTTTTCCCTCATAACCTCTCCAGGTAAAGTCTGTAATTGCATTGTCCCTGTCCCCCTGCGGCGGGGCCTCCAGGGCGGGGCCTGTACGCGCTGGTCTCCGGGCCGCGGCGCCGGGAGCAGCGTCCCCTGGCAACGCGCCACTCCACAGCCGCTAACCTCGGGAAAGCAGGACGGGAGCGGCCTTGGCCTCCGGGTCGACAGCCTCTCAGCCGCCGGAGGAATAATGCAGTCCCTCACCCGCGGGGGAGGCGAGAGCGAGAGGGAGACAAACGGTTAGAACAACAGGAGCCACGAGTGTTGTTCACGTTCCAGAGTCAAACCTGCGGAAAATGAACATTAACTGGTCCAAAATAACAGCGTGTCAATGGGCTTTTCATGAAGTACAGCTACTGCAATACTCTCTGTACTGTACTGCATTCGTGTTGGTACTTTTACTACACTTGAAATATACTGTACATTTCTATAAAGCAGGGGTAGGCAACGTCAGGCCCGGGGGCCAAATCCGGCCCTCCAGCACAGAACCTCTGGCCCTCAAGATGATTTTGAGAAATATTATTATACAAATCAGAAGTACTTTAATCGTTTTAGAGTTTAATCTGAACCTCTTACCCCCCGCCTCAACCAGATGCATTCTGTCCTCTTTGGCTGTTATATAGGCCTGTGTAACACCTCATTTGAAAGCTAAGACCCACAAAACCGATCTTTTTCCTCGCATTGTTGCTGTGTTTTGGATGTTTTTTTTTTTCTTTCTTTTTTTATATTTTTGTTGAATTATTGTCACATTTTTGTTGAATTGTTGTCATTTTTTTGTTGATTTTTTGTTGAATTTTTGTTACATTTCTGTCACTTTTTTGTCACATTTTTTTTTAAATTTTTTGTCATTTTTTGGTTGAATTTTTGTCATTTTTTGGTTGAACTTTTGTCACATTTTTGTCACTTTTTTGTTGAATTTTTGACATTTTTTGGTTGAATTGTTGTCACATTTTTGTCAATTTTTTGTCACTTTTTTGTCACATTTTTTTTAAAATTTTTGTCACATTTTTGTTGAATTTTTGTCATTTTTGGTTGAATTTTTGGTTGAATTTTTGTCACATTTTTGTCACATTTTTGTTGAGTTTTTGTCACATTTTTGTTGAGTTTTTGTCACATTTGTCGCGTTTACATCCTTGTTTTCTTCTCATTTTTTGTGGCTGTTTTGTTGCTTTTTCCCCAAGCAGCTTTTTGATTCGGGTAAAGCCAAACTGGAGAAAATGGGATCCGTTCAGGTGGGAGTTAAGAGGTTAAATGAGGCGTTACACCTATAGGCTGTAAGCTCCAGTTGAGAAGCTTTTAGATTTACGTAATGCCGACCTGGAGGAAATGCACTCGGTTACGGTGAGAGTTAAGAGGTTAAATCCTGAACCGGGCAAACTTTCTCCAGTTCAGATTTACCCAAATCTAAAAGCGACAAAAACAAGGATGAAAAAAAGTGACAAAAAATACAACAAAATGGCAACAAATAAAGGAATTAAAAAAGCAACAACAGAACAAAATAACGTGGCAGTAAAGCAACAATAACACAACAGAAAAGTGAGTGTAGACTCCGGTTGAGAAGCTTTTAGATTTGGGTAAAACTAAAGAAAATGGCGGGGGTCAGAGGTTAATAACACCCAAATAAATAAATAAATGTGTTATATACATTTGTTTGGTATTTTATTTTTGGTTAGTGCTAGATCGTCTGCTCCGGAGGGACGGTCTGCTGTGAGTTTGTATAGATCTATGAGTTGGTTTGTCTAAAAATACAAATAATCCTAATCCTTAAAGTTAACCCCTTAACTCCCACCTGAACCGAGCACATTTTCTCCAGTTTGGCTTTACCCCAATCCAAAAGCTTCGGGAAAAAAGGTGGGAAAATAGCAACAAAACTGAGACGAAAACAATGATGGAAATGCGACAAAAAGTGAGAAAACATTGACAAAAAAAGTGACGAAAAATGTATGAAAAAGTGGCAAAAATGTCACAAGAAATTGACAAAAAAATGACGAAAAAATGACAAAAATGTGACAAAATGTGACAAAAAAATTACAAAAAATTGATTAAAAAAAATGTCAAAAATGTGACAAAATATTGATTAAAAATTGACGAAAAATTGACGAAAAAATGACAAAAATGTGACAAAATGTGACAAAAAAAATGACAAAAATGTGACAAAATGTGACAAAAAAAATTACAAAAATGTGACAAAAATGTGACAAAAAATTGACGAAAAATTGACGAAAATTTGACAAAATGTGAAAAAAAAATTACAAAAATTTGATAAAAAAGTGACAAAAAATTGATTAAAAATTGACGAAAAATTTACGAAAAATTGAAGAAAAAAATGACAAAAATGTGATTAAAAAATTACAAAAAAGTTACAAAAATGAGTTGAATACCCAACAAAAAAATCTGATGACGTGAGGAAAAAGATCCTCTCCGTTCAGGCGGGAGTTCAGAGGTTAACCATTTCCCTGGCCCTAACCTTAATTTGTGTCATGATATCTCACGTTTTCACAGCAGACTGTCCCTCCGGAGCAGACCATCTAGCGCTAACCTTTATTTTTTTTTACCTAGGCCTATGTTAGCAACGGTTGTGGTTAACTGTCGGGCTGGTCTCCATGGAAACAGACAACAAACCAGCCCCGCGCTAACAGCTAACGGCTAATGCTAACGGCTAACGGCTAACAGCTAAACTCTGACACAAACTGTTCCAAACGTGACCGCGCGTGAGCCTCTCGGTGTGCGGAGAACCGGAGGAGCCGATGGAGCTGAGGAAAGGCCGGGGAGAGGAGCCGGAGGACCGGGAGGAGCTGAGACACGCCGCCCTGGAGTTCTACCGAGTCCACCGGGTCCCCGAGCAGCTGGAGCGGGCCCTCAACGAGCTGTTCCTCCGCCGACCGAGCGACCTGTACGGCCACCTGGTGAGGCGGAGTCCCGGGGCTCGTTTAGGATCAAGTATTTCACTTTATAGTTTAGTCACAGGAAACTTTCAAACCACCAATTTCATCTCAATTCAGTCAACTTTATATTTTTGTATTCAAGCGTGTTTAACCGCTTAACTCCCACCTGAACCGAGCACATTTTCTAAAAAAAAAAAAAAAAATGACCAAAATGTAACAAAAAAATGACAAGAATTTGATAAAAAATTGACGAAAAAATGACAAAAATGTGACAAATAATAACAAAAAAATGACAAAAATGTGATAAAAATGTGATAAAACTTTGACAAAAAAATTACAAATATTTGACATACAATTACAAAAAAAGTTACATAAATGAGTTGAACACCCAACAAAAAAATGATGGAAAAAAAATCTGATGACGTGAGGAAAAAGATCCTCTCGGTTCAGTTGGGAGTTAAGAGGTTAATCCCTTAACCCCCGCCTGAACCGAGCACATTTTCTCCAAAAAAAATGACCAAAATGTAACAAAAAAATGACAAAAATTTGATAAAAATTGACGAAAAAATGACAAAAAATGACAAAAATTTGATAAAAAATTGACAAAACAATTACAAAAAAATGACAAATAAATGACAAAAAATGACAAAAAATGTGATAAAAATTGATGAAAAAATGACAAAAATGTGACAAAAAATGACCAAAAAATGACCAAAAAGTTACAAAAATGAGTTGAATACCCAACAAAAAAATGATGGAAAAATAATCTGATGACGTGAGGAAAAAGATCCTCTCGGTTCCGCCTGAACCGAGCGCATTTTTTAACCCTTTGAAAGCTAAGACCTACGAAAGTCACATTGTCTTTGTCACTTTTTTGTCATGTTTTTCTTACCTTTTTTTTTTTTTTTTTCTTGCATTTTTCTTGCATTTTTGTTGCTTTTCCGGCATATTTTTGATGCTTTGTGTTGCGTTGGTCACTTTTTTTTGGTCATTTTATTAAAGCTTTTTTTGTTCTTTTTTTGTCACGTTTTTGTCGCTTTGTCCACATTTAGGCTTTAAAATGTTGAATTTGACTCGTAGAAACCCTGATATAAGTTCTATTTTTACTATAATTAATTTGGAAAACGGGGTATTCGGTTTTATTGTTGTAGAATAGTGGTTCTCGAACTTTTTCACACCGAGTACATCAAATATTAGACCTTCCAAGTACGACCACCAGGCCTAAACCAAGATGAAGAAGTGGTTTTGTTATTTGAATGCTTTAAGTGGAAATGATTCTAATATCATTCTAATATTAAGGGGCCGATCAACTGTTTTTTACAAGAACAAAATAAGCATCTACTTGAAAATGTGACTTGGTTTCAGGCGGACTTCTTCTCGGCGCTCTCCGCTCCTCCTCGGATCAGCCGGGTCCAGGGCCGGGAGGTGCTGGACTCCAGAGGGCAGCCCTCCGTGGAGGCCGAGGTCTACGGCGCCGTCAGGAACCGAGAGCAGGTCCCGCCTGGAGCTGGTTCCACTGCCGTCGGTGTGTGTTTAAACAGTGTTTTAATGTTCTGCTCCGCCCTCAGCTGCTGGCGTCCGGCGCCGTGTCGTCCTCCTGCAGACCCGGAGACGGAGCGGAGCACGTGAGCAACGCACTGCAGTGGATCCAGGACTTGGACCTGCAACTGCGAGACCTGAGCCCTGAAGACCAGAGCCAGGTGGACCACGTTCTCAGGTGAGTGTGGCTCCACATTTATCCTCATCTGCAGTAAGGCTCAGGTCTGCTCTGCTCACGGGGTCACGAGCACGACGGGCGACACAGACACGGACTAGATACTCAGAGTAACGAGTAAAGGAACGAGTAAAGGAACGAGTCAGTTTTGCATCTGCGGGTTAATCTAGCGCTAGTTTCTTTTTCAAATCAGTCACGTGTTCAGTTTGGTCCTGATAAGTAAGTGCTTTATTGTCATTGTACAAGCGCGCGACGGAATAGACTTCAGGTGTCAGTCCCGAGCTGCTGCGACTGTGGGCCAGCCTGACCCGCGTGACCTCGGAGGTCGGGGAAACTGGAACACCTCATCAGTGTCTCAGAAGAAGAAATGTGTAGGTCTCAAAGTCTCGAGTGGAATATAAACAGACAACCACAAAAGGAATAAAGCTTTCCACGTTATTATTTATTTTAACACAGATATTTATTTAATCACTATGTTGTATTCAGATACATTACTCAGATCCCGAAGTCGCTTAAACATCGCAAAAGGCGGACAAACCCGCAGATATAAGCTACACTTCACTTAACACGGCACACCAAAAGCACCACAATGCAGACTCAGGATCGGGTTTGGCATGAATTGGGTTAACAGGGGCGATATTTGTGGACGTAAGGGAAGTGACCAAAACAAAAAAGACAAACAAACAAACAAACAAAAATAAGGAAGGCCGCTCGTACAGTCTATAATACATGTAGTGTTGCCTCCCAGAACGGACTAACGCGAAACAAAAACTATTTACAGGACAGCAGGAAGCGGTAAGAAATACTGCAATAAACAAAAAAGATACATTACTTCATGTGTAAAACACTTTTAATTATACCATTAAAACTCTTAAAATACCGCATACCTGGCGTCGAATTCCCACGCCCGGTCATTCACAATTCTCCCGTATACGACGGTCTCCCGTTAAACCGCGTGACTCTGCCATACAAAACAAACAGCACTGAACACTCTGATCACACAATTAAAACATTCATCCAATTCAAAATATTTACCCCCAATGGTGTCACGCGTTACATAATGCATTGGTTTTATATGGCGCTTTTCTGGACACTCAAAGAGGCTTTACGTGCACTGTCGTTCACTCCATACTCGGTGGTGGTAAGTAGGGCTGCACAATATATCGCGAAAAATATCGTATCGCGATATTAGCTGTTGCAATATCCGCATCGCGAGAAGCCACAATATATCGCAACATCACCATAGCCTTCATCTGACTGAGATCGACCCATTTTTTTTTGCAAACTCAAACTCATGCATTGAAGTCATGTGTAAAAGTTCAGTATTAGTTTAACATTTACTAGCTTTGGTAAATTGTACCCTTGTTTTGATCCTGATTGGGTGTTTTTTAAGTCTTCTTTTGACACAATTTGCGGAAAAAATGGAACATATCGTGTTTGGTGAAAATCGCAATATCGTTATCGCAATATTGCACAGCCGCATCGCATATCGCAAGTCACTTCAATATCGTGCAGCCCTAGTGGTAAGCTACTATTGTTGCCACAGCTGCCCTGGGGTAAACTTACAGAAGCGAGGCAACCAGTCTGCGCCATCGGCCTCTCCGACCACCACCACCACTCACTCACTACATGGTCTTCCATCCGAGTCCTGCCAGGCCCCTCCCTGCTGAGCTTCCCCGGTCTGAGCAAAGGCGGTGTGGCCATGAAAAAGCTGCTTCTTCAGGACCATTTTTGAGTCTCAAAATAACACAAAAAACACAGTAAAGACGTATAAAAGTATCCAGGAACACAGTGTGCAACAGAAACCACAGATGCAGTTCTGAACCAGGAGAGAGGAAGGCTGCTGATCTTTCCCTGGTCTCAGACTCTGACGGCGTCTCGTCAGTGTTCGTAAAAGTACTTCCATTATTTTAAACTTACTGAAGACGAGGACAATACAGACGAAGTTAAAGCAGTACTAAGTAACTCTTCCCCCTAGAGGCCATAAGCGCAACTGCAGGTGTCGTAGCAAGTTACTATTTTTTAACTTACTAATTGTCTTGGAGAGTAAATACTACGCTGACAGGAAAGGCAAAGGACAGAGGGTTACTGTGCATCCAATTATACAATGGAAATATTTTTTTTCACTCAAACTTGGCTGTAAATACTGTTTAAAGTGACGTTAGCCCGCAGTTAGCTTTGCCCGTTAGCCTGTTAGCTTCTTCTTCGTGATTCTATTAGTGTGTATTGCTTTCTCCGGTCCGGTGGCAGACAAGTTGCAAACATGGTTTTCTGTCCAGAGACACCAGGGGGCGATGAAAGACCCTCCAATCATCCCATAAACACTTGTATTACCCCCACAGGGACGACGGGGAGGGTTTATTTAGGTAAACACGTTACTTAGTACTGCTTTAAAGAGGAAAACCAGAATGAAGCTCCCCCCAAAACAACAACAACAACAGCCGCGCTGAGCTTTGGATCAGTCCTTCCAGCTTCATGTGGGTGAGGAAAGCTGTAGTTAATCTGTTGTGTGTTTATTATCACTCATTCAATGCACTTAGTAAAGCGTAAGAGCTCCTTCACAGACGTTCCTTTTGTTTCTGACAGAATAGTAGTAGTTCAGGCTCATTATTGTTGCCTTTAGCTGTTATTTGTCAGCACAAAATAACGCTCAGTGAAGCCGATTAAAGCAGCGACGTTTCCATAGTTACATTTTGTTCTTGCAGCTCTCTTGCGTCTTGCGAAGTCTGAATGAGCCTTAAGGACGTCACACCGGTGTAAAGGCATAAAACGTGTCCCTTAGAAACCCGGCGTTCTCTCGCTGCAGATGTTTCCTGATGGTTCCTCTGAGCGACAGGAGAAGGTCAGAGCTCTCTGCTCCGACAGACCTCCAAATGTCACCGCCAGAACCGGGCCTCTTTTTCCTCTGCCCCCCCTCCCTCTCCCTCTCCCTCCTCCTTTCCTATTCTCTCCCCTTACACTACAAAAAGTCAACATCAAGCATCGGCTTAAATGACTTGAACTGAGGAAATGTATCTTGTTTTGAGCGGTTTTCACTCATTTAGACACTTTTCCTGATTAGTTTGCTTTGCTTGTTTGAGGACATTTCAGACCAGTTCTAGGGTAAATCTCGCTTGAAATAAGAAAGTCAAATTGCCAATGAGATAAGAACAATTTTCTTTCCCCATTGGCAAAGAAAATGACCTGAAATAAGGACGAAATGTATCGAAACGAGTCAGAAACATCTCAGAACAAGTGAAATAATCTAAGACAAATGCCCAACAACTTCTTAACCAGTCAAAACAACTAACATTTGGATTATTATGCTCAAATTGAGATGTTTATACTGATCTAGTTAAATACTTTTTGCAGTGTACTCCCTCCCTCTAGTTCAGGGGTCGGCAACGTCAGGCCCGGGGACCAAATCTGGCCCTCCAGCACAAAACCCCCCAGTAGGGCTGCTCGATTATTGAAAAACTAATAATCACGATTATTTTTGTCATAATTGAAATCACGATTATTCAAACGATTATTTGTTGCCTTTAAAAAAATCCATCAAAAAAAGTGACAAAAATCCATCAAAAAGACAAAAATCCATCAATTTTTTTTACAAAAATCCAGCAGAAAAAAGACAAAAATCCAGCAAAAAAAGTGACAAAAATCCAGCAAAAAAAGTGACAAAAATCCATTAATCGAATTTTTGTCACTTTTTTTGCTGGATTTTTGTCTTCTTTTGATGGATTTCATCAAAAGAAGACAAAAATCCAGCAAAAAAAGTGACAAAAATCCAGCAAAAAAGTGACAAAAATCCAGCAAAAAAAGACAAAAATCCATCAAAAAAGTGACAAAAATCCATCAAAAAATTACAAAAATCCAGCAAAAAAAGACAAAAATCCAGCAAAAAAGTGACAAAAATCCATTAAAAAAAAGACAAAAATCCATTAAAAAAGTGACAAAAATCCAAAAATTTAAAATTTGAAAAAAAAAAATGTGAAAAAATGTGAAAAAAATAAACATTTGAAGAACAAAAAAAAAAAAAATGTAATCGATTTTTTGCGATTACAGCCCTACCCCCCAGTATGATTTAGAGAAATATTATTATGCAGATAAGGGATCAAATACTGGTTGAAGTACTCTTAAAATGCGAGAAATAGCGTCTTCCTGTAGTGTGTTTTTTTATGTCCTTGCAGGATATGCTAATTGGTCATATATAATGTAACACAGTGATTCTCAACTGGTGGGTCAGGACTCAAAAAACATGTTTTCCATCTGAAACGACACTGAAACACACTGGAGTCTGTGAAAATGAGTATTATTGGGTTGTTTTTCAGTCTTAAAAGCAAATCTACGACTAGTCCAATAAAAACGTGTGGCAAATACAATGTTTTGTACGATATATGACAAATGACAGTTTTATTTGGGTCGCAGCTCGTCATGAAGGTAATGGCGTCTCGGAGCCGGACCACTTTAGAACCACTGATGTAAAACATCGGCATTTGCACAAAATGGTTCTTAAGGCGAGACACTGCAGGTGAATAGGGAAAAAAAATAAATGTAGAGATGTCAATTTGAAACTTTTGCTGAACATCACAGATATAAATATGAGAAAAACATGTATTGCACTTTTTCTGTCATTTTATGTTTTCACAGAAACACAAGGCATTTTGAGCATTAACATGACCAAAATTGCCTATATTTTGGGCAACGAAATCAAAATAATGAATTGAGCCGGATTAAATGGTTTTATTTTATTGACATATTAGTAACTAAGATTTTTTCAGAGGGATTTTTGGATATTTTGTTTAGTTTTTCAATAAACTAATCAGCAGTGAAAAAATCTATAAAAAATGAAATTCCGCCTGTTTTTTGTTTGTTTCAAAGCTGAATAAATCAGGCTAGGAATTAGATATTAAAAAATCCCTCTGAAAAAAACTTCTAAATCTTGTTGTGTCTCAGCCTGTAAAGTGTGGAGTCTGTGGGAGCTTCTATAAGGGCTCAGGCTCTGCCCGAGTGCGGCTTCTCTCATTCAGAGAAAACCAGCCCTGAAGTTTTGTAGCGAGTGCTCATGCTCGGCCCGTTCTTCCACTTTTCCGCTCCAGCGTCTCGTAGGAGGAAAAACACCATATTTGGGTGAAAGCGTCATCACGGGGCCCCTTAGCAGGACACGTGGATGTCAAATCTGTCAATATTTATGAATGAAAACCCGCGGGAAAGACGGCCTTTCTACTTCCGGGTCGCCCCCACCTCGCAGACAAAACATCATAAAATAAACATCATCATTTTTATATCTGACATGAAAACTAAGATGTAAAGGGAGGAGAATAGATACAAATCTCCACTTCGACCACTGCGTGAAACATCAATACTTTCACCTGCCGTGTCTCGCCTTAACTTGAAGCTACTATGGTGAGGTTCGGCCCTTGGTGTTTTGGCTATGATGAAAATCGTCCATCCTATCCCTGCTCTAGTGCTCCTCTTCCTCCCTCCTCTCCCCCCCACTCAGTCTTTGATTTATTTAATTATTAAAGTCACTACTCCTTGAACAGACAGTGTTAAACAACAACAGAGCATTTACAAGTAACAAAGTCATAGGTTTGTTTTGTCTGTGGCTGTAAAAATACTGCAGTAAATGTGACTTCCTGCTGATGTGCGAGTCCTTTACTCTTTTGTTTCCTTTGTGTTTCTGTGACGCACTCTGAGCTGCAGGTGAGTTTCTCCTCTCTTCCTCCTCAGTGTTTTTTACTCGTCTCGTCTGCACGAACACGCCGAGGCTCAGAGCAGGACGGAGGAAAGCAGCAGCACCAGCCGCTCCAACATGGCCGACACCCCCGCGCCGCCCGCCGCCGCCAACAGGAAAGGTCTGTCCCGGACTCCGACCACAGACAAACCAGGGCCTAAAGCAGGGGTAGGCAACGTCAGGCCCGGGGGCCAAATCCGGCCCTCCAGCACAGAACCTCTGGCCCTCAAGATGATTTTGAGAAATATTATTATACAAATCAGAAGTACTTTAATTGTTTTAGAGTTTAATCTTAACCTCTTACCACCGCCTGAACCAGCTGCATTCTGTTATATAGGCCTGTGTAACACCTCATTTGAAAGCTAAGACCCACAAAACTGATCTTTTTCCTCGCGTTGTTGCTGTGTTGTCACCTTTTGTATGTTTTTTTTTCTTTCTTTTTTTTTTCATTTTTGTTGAATTTTTGTCACATTTTTGTTGAATTTTTGTCACATTTTTGTCACATTTTTGTTGAATTTTTGTTGAATTTTTGTTGAATTTTTGTTGAATTTTTGTCACATTTTTGTTGAATTTTTGTTGAATTTTTGTCACATTTTTGTTGAATTTTTGTCACATTTTTGTTGAATTTTTGTTGAATTTTTGTCACATTTTTGTTGAATTTTTGTTGAATTTTTGTCACATTTTTGTCACATTTTTGTTTAATTTTTGTTTAATTTCTGTTGAAATTTTGTTGAATTTTTGTTGAATTTTTGTCACATTTTTGTTGAATTTTTGTTGAATTTTTGTCACATTTTTGTTGAATTTTTGTCACATTTTTGTTGAATTTTTGTTGAATTTTTGTCACATTTTTGTTGAATTTTTGTCACATTTTTGTTGAATTTTTGTCACATTTTTGATGAATTTTTGTCACATTTTTGATGAATTTTTGTCACATTTTTGTCAAATTTTTGTTGAATTTTTGTCACTTTTTTGTTGAATTTTTGTCACGTTTGTCGCGTTTACACCCTTGTTTTCTTCTCATTTTTTGTGGCTGTTTTGGTGCTTTTTGATTCGGGTAAAGCCAAACTGGAGAAAATGGGATCCGTTCAGGTGGGAGTTAAGAGGTTAAATGAGGCGTTACACCTATAGGCTGTAAGATCCAGTTGAGAAGCTTTTAGATTTAGGTAAAGCTGAACTGGAGAAGATGTGCTTGTTTAAGGCAGGGGGTTAAGTACTGTAAAAATGTGAGAAACTCTGTCAACGACTTCAAACTTTCCAAACAGGAAACACCAAATGAGGTCATAAATGATGCTCAGCACTGGCTATTGTAGAAAATGGTGCTTTACTTTTACAATAAAGAAAATCGGCTCCACCAAGCAAACCTGCCTAACCCTGTGCTGAAGTCTGCAGACCTCATACTGTACGGTGTTACGCTGAAAGCCGTCCCCCTGGGTCACATTTGTGGCTAATCTTTAATGTGTCCGCTGAGCCCCATTACCGTCTGAGTGGAATCTCATCAGAATCAGCCGTAATGGCGTCTCTGCGGGTCGCCACTAAAATATTAATCTGATAATCTCAGAATAAAGACTCAAAGAGGGATTAACGCGGCTCCACACGGCGCATTAGGTAAGGTCTGCTTTTATTATGGGCCATTACAGCAGAGACTGAGACGATTCACAAACTCCTGATGTCCTCGCGTTTCTCCTGGACGATGGAGTGCGGCGCCAAAGCTCCACAGGAAGTGACTCCACTTTGTTCCCGTTCTCTTTTGAAAGTTGGTTACAGTGTTCCCTCTCTTTCTCTTTATTGAAACAGCTGCTCAGCCAAGGGGAGCAAGAGGAGCGGGGTGGAGGAGGGGCTTATGGGGAAAGCTCTTAAAAGTCAGGAAGTGAAACTGCTAGATATTTAGTTTCAGCTGACACAAATTAAGTAAAAAAAAGAGAATTGACAAAAAAGTGACGACAATGCAGCAACAACACAAGAAGCTCCATTTAGAGGAGTTTGTAGGTCTTAGCTTTCAAATGTGGCGTTACACAGGCCTGTAACCTTATGTTCTCATAAAAACCTGTCTGTAACTAGGGATGCACCGATACCGATACCAGTATCGGGTATCGGGCCGATACCACATGCTTGTACTCATTCATGAGGTCCCGATACCAGAAACCGACACCATTTGAGGCGCAGCTACGAGGCGCAGCTACGAGGCGCAGCTCTCAGCTGAGGAGAGAAGAATCAACAAACTGGAGAATTGGCTTGTTGCACGGTGTGGCTATGCTAGTTCCTCTGACCTGAAGGTGTGAGCGCCTGGACTTCCTGTCTGTTTTCTTTTCCTGGAATAAAAATCATATTTTCTAAAGATTATGTGGTGGGCGGTGAGTTTCCGGTAGATGATCATTTACTGTGTGTTCAAATCATGATGAACAAGTTCAGATCGGAGATGCCTGTGATCATGAAGGATCGATAGTTTGTCTTGAAGCTAGAGGCTAACATGCTATAAAAATATATATAAAAAGGCACTATTTCAAGTTGTGTAATGCATAAACCCCTTAACTCCCACCTGAACCGAGCAAATTTTCTCAACGAAAACAATGATGGAAATGTGGCAAAAATGTCACAAGAAATTGACAAGAAATTGACAAAAAATGACAAAAATGTGACCAAAAAATGACCAAAAAATGACAAAAATGTGAGAAGAAAATGACCAAAAAATGACAAAAATGTGACCAAAAAAATGACAAAAATGTGACAAAAAAATGACCAAAAAATGACAAAAATGTGACAAAAAATGACCAAAAAATGACCAAAAAATGACAAAAATGTGACAAAAAAATGACAAAAAAATGACAAAAAAATGACAAAAAAATGACAAAAAATGACAAAAATGTGACAAAAAAATGACAAAAAAATGACAAAAAAATGACAAAAAAATGTGACAAAAAAATGTGACAAAAATGTGACCAAAAAATGACAAAAATGTGACAAAAAATGACAAAAAATGACAAAAAAATGACAAAAATGTGACAAAAATGTGACAAAAATGTGACAAAAAAATGACAAAAAAATGACAAAAAAATGACAAAAAAATGACAAAAAAATGACAAAAATGTGACAAAAAATGACAAAAAAGTGACAAAAATGATGGAACAAAAAAATCTGATGACGTGAGGAAAAAAGATCCTCTCGGTTCAGGCGGGAGTTAAGAGGTTAAATTAGCCTTTAGTTTCAAGACAAACTCACTGATCCTTACAAACATAAAAGTCTCCTCTATGGAAATATTTCTACCAGGAACTCACAGGTCTAAGCTAATCTTAATGGAAATGAATACGAACAGGAAGTGCTAGCGCCCACAGCTTCAGCTCAGAGGAACTAGCGTAGCCACATTGTGCAACAAGCCAATTGTTTAGTGTAAACACAATAATCCACATAGAGTAAATGGTCTGGGGTGACAGTGGTGCAGATGGTAGAGCGGGTCGTCTCATGATCGGAAGGTCAGTGGTTCGAATCCCACCTCCTGAAAGTGCACACCGCCATTGTGTCCTTGGGCAAGACACTTCACCCACTTTGCCCCCAGTGTCTGTGTACATTGGTGTATGAATGAGAGTATGAATGGGTGAGTGGATCCTTGCTGTAAAGCGCTTTGAGTGCCTAATGTAGGTGGAAAAGCGCTATATAAGTTGAGACCATTTACCACATAGAGCTGACTTTACTACAGACTGCGCTCTCTAAACCAGAGTCTGAGCTGGATTTAACCAGAGCTAAATGTTGTTAGAGCTGCAGCGTCTGCAGTGTTTACAACATACAGGCTAACGTTGCTAACTAGCGGCTAACAGTTCTGGACATTCTGACGCCGTTTTAAGCCCAGGGGTTTATTCATCTGAAAAACTAACCCAGCGACTAAAAAGTCCTCAGAAAATCCAAATTAAAGACGTACAGCATGTTTATATTGAGGGAAAATGAGCTGCAGCAGAACAATGAAAACGCTGTAGCTACTCGCTAAGTTACTACAAACACACGAGAAAATCTACAGGAGCTGAAGTAAAGACGAAAAGAGACCATTTAAGGAACATCTCAATACTGTTGTTAAATAAAAACACATAAATGAATAAAGCTCAGGCATTGGGAGCTTTAGGACATGGGCTTTTCTGTCTATGATGGACAGAGACATAAAAATTAAAAAGTATATTGAATGAAAATAAAATAAATAAATAAATGGCATCAGCACAATTCTAATATAACTGCTCTTAAATGTGTCGCCGACTTTACTTAAGGAAATGTACATGAGTCAATTTACTAATTACAAACTAATCTGCTGTGAAAAAAGTAAGAATGTTGAAGAAAATGCCTTGTACTCGTATCGGTATCTGCGAGTACTTAAATGCAAGTACTCGTATCGGTTTTATAATAAGTGGTATCGGTGCCTCCCTGTCTGTAACTGTACGGCTCAGCGTCTCTGTCGTTGCTCAGGTAAGAAAGGCTCCGCGGTGAAGCTTCTGCCGCCGCCTGAGCCTCCGGAGCCGGTGCTGCCCGGGAGCATCGCTGGGGGGGCCCTGTCTCTGAGCGCGGCCAGGGCCGGAGCTGCGAGCCGCGGGGTTCCCCTGTATCAGCACGTGTGTCTGCTGAGGGGCCGACAGGTGAGAGGGCGTGTCTCTGCTGAGGGGCCGACAGGTGAGAGGGCGTGTCTCTGAGGGGGCGACAGGTGAGAGGGCGTGTCTCTGAGGGGTCGACAGGTGAGAGGGCGTGTCTCTGCTGAGGGGCCGACAGGTGAGAGGGGCGTGTCTCTGCTGAGGGGCCGACAGGTGAGAGGGCGTGTCTCTGAGGGGCCGACAGGTGAGAGGGCGTGTCTCTGCTGAGGGGCCAGGTGAGAGGGGCGTGTCTCTGCTGAGGGGCCGACAGGTGAGAGGGGCGTGTCTCTGCTGAGGGGCCGACAGGTGAGAGGGGCGTGTCTCTGAGGGGCCGACAGGTGAGAGGGCGTGTCTCTGCTGAGGGGTCAACAGGTGAGAGGGCGTGTCTCTGCTGAGGGGCCGACAGGTGAGAGGGCGTGTCTCTGCTGAGGGGCCAGGTGAGGGGGGCGTGTCTCTGCTGAGGGGCCAGGTGAGGGGGGCGTGTCTCTGAGGGGCCGACAGGTGAGAGGGGCGTGTCTCTGCTGAGGGGTCGACAGGTGAGAGGGCGTGTCTCTGCTGAGGGGTCGACAGGTGAGAGGGCGTGTCTCTGCTGAGGGGCCAGGTGAGGGGGGCGTGTCTCTGCTGAGGGGCCAGGTGAGGGGGGCGTGTCTCTGAGGGGCCGACAGGTGAGAGGGGCGTGTCTCTGCTGAGGGGTCGACAGGTGAGAGGGCGTGTCTCTGCTGAGGGGTCGACAGGTGAGAGGGCGTGTCTCTGCTGAGGGACCAGATGAGAGGGGCGTGTCTCTGCTGAGGGGTCGACAGGTGAGAGGGCGTGTCTCTGCTGAGGGGTCGACAGGTGAGAGGGCGTGTCTCTGCTGAGGGGCTGACAGGTGAGAGGGCGTGTCTCTGCTGAGGGGCCGACAGGTGAGAGGGCGTGTCTCTGAGGGGCCGACAGGTGAGGGGGCGTGTCTCTGCTGAGGGGCCGACAGGTGAGAGGGCGTGTCTCTGAGGGGCCCCTGTACCTGTATCTACTCCACAAAAGCCAAACCTCTGTGTTTCTTCTGCAGCCTGGGGGTCCGATGCACGTCCCCTCGGTCCTGGTGACTTTACTGAGCTACGGAAAGTCTTCACCCGGAAAACTCCACCTGTTTGAGGAGATCATCCTGGTGCCGAAACCCGGGCTGACGACCAGACAGGTGCGCCATCGTTCTCCCCTGTGTCAGATGTTTGTCATGTTTGTCACATTTTTGTTGAATTTTTGTCATTATTTGTTGAATTTTTGTCACATTTTGTTGAATTTTTGTCACATTTTTGTCATTTTTTGTTGAATTTTTGTCACATTTTTGTCGATTTTTTGTCACTTTTTGTTGAATTTTTGTCATTTTTTGTCAATTTTGTGTCAAATTTTTGTTGAATTTTTGTCACTTTTTGTTGAATTTTTGTCATTTTTTGTTGAATTTTTGTCACATTTTTGTTGAATTTTTGTCACATTTTTGTTGAATTTTCGTCATTTTTTGTTGAATTTTTGTCACTTTTTGTTGATTTTTTGTCACATTTTTGTCACATTTTTGTCACATTTTTGTCACATTTTTGTCATTTTTTGTTGAATTTTTTTCATTTTTTGTTGAATTTTTGTCACATTTTTGTTGAATTTTTGTCACATTTTTGTTGAATTTTTGTCACATTTTTGTTGAATTTTTGTCACTTTTTGTTGAATTTTTGTCATTTTTTGTCAATTTTGTGTCAAATTTTTGTTGAATTTTTGTCACTTTTTGTTGAATTTTTGTCACTTTTTGTTGATTTTTTGTCATTTTTTGTCAATTTTGTGTCAAATTTTTGTTGAATTTTTGTCACTTTTTGTTGAATTTTTGTCATTTTTTGTTGAATTTTTGTCACATTTTTGTTGAATTTTTGTCACATTTTTGTTGAATTTTCGTCATTTTTTGTTGAATTTTTGTCACATTTTTGTTGAATTTTTGTCACTTTTTGTTGAATTTTTGTCATTTTTTGTCAATTTTGTGTCAAATTTTTGTTGAATTTTTGTCACTTTTTGTTGAATTTTTGTCACTTTTTGTTGATTTTTTGTCATTTTTTGTCAATTTTGTGTCAAATTTTTGTTGAATTTTTGTCACTTTTTGTTGAATTTTTGTCATTTTTTGTTGAATTTTTGTCACATTTTTGTTGAATTTTTGTCACATTTTTGTTGAATTTTCGTCATTTTTTGTTGAATTTTTGTCACTTTTTGTTGATTTTTTGTCACATTTTTGTCACATTTTTGTCACATTTTTGTCACATTTTTGTCATTTTTTGTTGAATTTTGTCATTTTTTGTTGAATTTTTGTCACATTTTTGTTGAATTTTTGTCACATTTTTGTTGAATTTTTGTCACATTTTTGTTGAATTTTTGTCATTTTTTTGTCACATTTTTGTTGAATTTTTGTCACATTTTTGTTGAATTTTTGTCATTTTTTGTTGAATTTTAGTCATTTTTTGTTGAATTTTTGTCCTTTTTGTTGAATTTTTGTTGATTTTTTGTTGAATTTTTGTTGATTTTTTGTTGAATTTTTGTTGAATTTTTGTCATTTTTTGTTGAATTTTTGTCACATTTTTGTAATTTTTTTGTTGAATTTTTGTCACATTTTTGTTGAATTTATGTCACATTTTTGTTGAATTTTTGCAATTTTTTGTTGAATTCTGACGACCAGACAGGTGCGCCATCATTCTCCCCTGTGTCAGATGTTTTCCTGTCCTGTGTCAGATGTTCTCCTGTCCTGTGTCAGATGTTCTCCTGTCCTCTGTGCAGGTGCTGTCCATGGCTCTGGAGCTGCAGAGGGAGGTGCTGAAGATGGCCAGTTCTCAGAGCAAAGCCGTGGTCAGTCCCAAACAACAAACTCTTCTAACCAGAGGCGTGTCCCTGAGTGACTGTGGCGCCCCCTGTCTGAGCGGTGGAGTTACCTCTCTCTTCTTTGTGTGTGTTTTAGGCGTGTCCCGTGTCCCTGAGTGACTGTGGCGCCCCCTGTCTGAGCGGTGGAGTTACCTCTCTCTTCTTTGTGTGTGTTTTAGGCGTGTCCCGTGTCCCTGAGTGACTGTGGCGCCCCCTGTCTGAGCGGTGGAGTCACCTCTCTCTTCTTTGTGTGTGTTTTAGGCGTGTCCCGTGTCCCTGAGTGACTGTGGCGCCCCCTGTCTGAGCGGTGGAGTCACCTCTCTCTTCTTTGTGTGTGTTTTAGGCGTGTCCCGTGTCCCTGAGTGACTGTGACGCCCCCTGTCTGAGCGGTGGAGTTACCTGACTCTTCTTTGTGTGTGTTTTAGGCGTGTCCCTGAGTGACTGTGGCGCCCCCTGTCTGAGCGGTGGAGTTACCTGACTCTTCTTTGTGTGTGTTTTAGGCGTGTCCCGTGTCCCTGAGTGGCTGTGGCGCCCCCTGTCTGAGCGGTGGAGTCACCTCTCTCTTCTTTGTGTGTGTTTTAGGCGTGTCCCGTGTCCCTGAGTGACTGTGGCGCCCCCTGTCTGAGCGGTGGAGTCACCTCTCTCTTCTTTGTGTGTGTTTTAGGCGTGTCCCGTGTCCCTGTGTGACTGTGGCGCCCCCTGTCTGAGTGGTGGAGTTACCTGACTCTTCTTTGTGTGTGTTTTAGGCGTGTCCCGTGTCCCTGAGTGACTGTGGCGCCCCCTGTCTGAGCGGTGGAGTTACCTGACTCTTCTTTTTGTGTGTTTTAGGCGTGTCCCGTGTCCCTGAGTGACTGTGGCGCCCCCTGTCTGAGTGGTGGAGTTACCTGACTCTTCTTTGTGTGTGTTTTAGGCGTGTCCCGTGTCCCTGACTGACTGTGGCGCCCCCTGTCTGAGCGGTGGAGTCACCTCTCTCTTCTTTGTGTGTGTTTTAGGCGTGTCCCGTGTCCCTGAGTGACTGTGGCGCCCCCTGTCTGAGCGGTGGAGTTACCTCTCTCTTCTTTTTGTGTGTTTTAGGCGTGTCCCTGAGTGACTGTGGCGCCCCCTGTCTGAGCGGTGGAGTCACCTCTCTCTTCTTTGTGTGTGTTTTAGGCGTGTCCCGTGTCCCTGAGTGACTGTGGCGCCCCCTGTCTGAGCGGTGGAGTCACCTCTCTCTTCTTTGTGTGTGTTTTAGGCGTGTCCCTGAGTGGCTGTGGCGCCCCCTGTCTGAGCGGTGGAGTTACCTCTCTCTTCTTTGTGTGTGTTTTAGGCGTGTCCCTGAGTGGCTGTGGCGCCCCCTGTCTGAGCGGTGGAGTTACCTCTCTCTTCTTTGTGTGTGTTTTAGGCGTGTCCCTGAGTGACTGTGGCGCCCCCAGTCTGAGCGGTGGAGTTACCTCTCTCTTCTTTGTGTGTGTTTTAGGCGTGTCCCGTGTCCCTGAGTGACTGTGGCGCCCCCTGTCTGAGCGGTGGAGTTACCTCTCTCTTCTTTGTGTGTGTTTTAGGCGTGTCCCGTGTCTCTGAGTGACTGTGGCGCCCCCTGTCTGAGCGGTGGAGTCACCACTCTCTTCTTTGTGTGTGTTTTAGCTGTGTCCCTGAGTGACTGTGGCGCCCCCTGTCTGAGCGGTGGAGTCACCTCTCTCTTCTTTGTGTGTGTTTTAGGCGTGTCCCGTGTCCCTGAGTGACTGTGGCGCCCCCTGTCTGAGCGCGGACCGGCCGGAGCAGCCGTTAGACCTTCTGTCCGAGGCCTGTGTGAACCTGGGCCTGTCTCTGGGCTCAGACCTGTTCCTGGGGCTGAGCTGCGCTGGACCAAACCTCCTGGACTACGTGAGTTCAACAGTAGCTTAAGCTTTTTAACTCGTCCTCAACACTTTTATATCATGTAAATATTTACGTTTTTGGACATTTTACTGACTTGCAGAAAACACTGATCAATGTGAGTCAGATAAACTAATGTGAAATAAAGTCATGACTTTATAGTAAACAGAACCTCCACATTTGTGTGTTTCAGTCCAAGGGGAAGTACGAGGTGAGCTCTGGTCTGCTGAAGTCTCCAGACGAGATGGTGGACCTGCTGCAGTCACTGGTGCTGAAAAACCCGGCCGTGGTGGTTCTCATCGACCCACTGCGCCGCGAGGTCAGAGTCTCCTCCTCAGAGTCTCCTCCTCCCTGGAGCCTCCTCAGAGTCTCCTCCTCCTCAGAGTCTCCTCCTCCTCAGAGTCTCCTCCTCCCTGGAGCCTCCTGCCTGAGTCTCTTTCTCTGAGTCTCCTCCTCAGAGCCTCCTCTCTGGAGCTTCCTCCTCAGAGTCTCCTCCTCCTCAGAGTCTCCTCCTCCCTGGAGCCTCCTCTCTGAGTCTCTTTCTCTGAGTCTCCTCCTCACAGTCTCCTCCTCAGAGTCTCCTCCTCACAGTCTCCTCCTCAGAGTCTCCTCCTCACAGTCTCCTCCTCAGAGTCTCCTCCTCACAGTCTCCTCCTCAGAGTCTCCTCCTCACAGTCTCCTCCTCAGAGTCTCCTCCTCACAGTCTCCTCCTCCTCACAGTCTCCTCCTCCTCAGAGTCTCCTCCTCAGAGTCTCCTCCTCCTCAGAGTCTCCTCCTCACAGTCTCCTCCTCAGAGTCTCCTCCTCCTCAGAGTCTCCTCCTCCCTGGAGCCTCCTCTCTGAGTCTCTTTCTCTGAGTCTCCTCCTCTGAGTCTCTTTCTCTGAGTCTCCTCCTCAGAGTCTCCTCCTCAGAGTCTCCTCCTCAGAGTCTCCTCCTCAGAGCCTCCTCCTCAGAGTCTCCTCCTCAGAGTCTTCTCCTCAGAGTCTCCTCCTCAGAGTCCCCTCCTCAGAGTCTCCTCCTCTCTGGAGCCTCCTCCTCACAGCCTCCTCCTCAGAGTCTCCTCCTCCTCGTCTCCTCCTCTCTGGAGCCTCCACAGAGTCTCCTCTTCAGATTCTCCTCCTCAGAATCTCCTCCTCAGAGTCTCCTCCTCCTCACAGCCTCCTCCTCTCTGGAGCCTCCTCAGATCCCTCTGTGCTCTCTCTGACCGGACTCTGTGTCTCTGCAGGACGTGGAGCAGTGGGAGCGGCTGAGCGCGGCGCTCGCAGGGTCCTGTTCCCTCCTGAGCGACGTCACCTTCAGAGCACAAGCCCCGCCTCCTCCAGGGGTCCAGGGTCACGTGATCAAACACAACAATCATGTGACCGTCAGCGAGCTCGTCCGCATCAGCGCCGAGCAGGAAGGTAGTGAGACGCTGCACTGTACTGTCTGTTCTCTGGCTGATGTCCCTGATCTCCTCTCGGCGGCGGCGGCTCGACCGTGTTGCTCCAGTGCGTGCGGCTCATATGTTTCTCTGTGTCCAGGTTCAGTGCTGTTGGGAGCGTCCCACAGTGAAGCCTCCTCTGACCCCGCCCTCCCGGACCTGGTGAGGACACGTCTCCTGACTTTGTGGTTCCCTCCTCCTGGGCTTTAACCTTTACTACCATGTTTCGTGTCTGTGCTGCGTTGGAAGGCGGTGGGACTGGGCCACGACTTCCTGCGTCTGGGCGGACTGGGCGGAGCCGAGCGGGCGAGCGGCTACAACCGACTCGTCCGCATCGAGGAGGAGCTGCAGAGGGACGGGCGGCTCGGTGAGTGTCGCTATGGAAACGACACACAAACAGGACGCCTCACTGACCCCTGTCTTTAACCTCTTACCTCGCGCCTGAACCAAATGCATTCTGTCCTCTTTGGCTGTTTTATCGGTCTGTGTAACGCCTCATTTGAAAGCTAAGACCCACAAAACTGATCTTGTTCCTCGCGTTGTTGCTGTGTTGTGTCACCTTTTTTATGTTTTATTTTTTTATTTTTGTCAAATTTTTGTTGAATTTTTGTAACATTTTTGTTAAATTTTTGTCACATTTTTGTTGATTTTTTGTCATTTTTTTTTATTTTTGTCAATTTTTGATGAATTTTTGTCATTTTTTTTATTTTATTTTTTTGTCATTTTTTCTTGAATTTTTGTCACATTTTTGTTGAATTTTTGTCACTTTTTTGTTGAATTTTTATCACATTTTTGTTGAATTTTTGTTGAATTTTTGTCATTTTGTGGATGTTTTTTGTTGAATTTTTGTTGAATTTTTGTTGATTTTTTGTTGAATTTTGTCAATTTTTGTTGAATTTTTGTCACATTTTCTGTTGAATTTTTGTTGAATTTTTGTTGAATTTTTGTCACATTTTTGTTTAATTTTTGTCACATTTTTGCTGAATTTTTGTCATTTTGTGGATGATTTTTTGTCACATTTTTGTCACATTTTTGTCGCGTTTACATCCTTGTTTTCTTCTCATTTTTTGTGGCTGTTTTGGTGCTTTTTTAGAAGAAGAAGCTTTTTGATTAGGGTAAAGCCAAACTGGAGAAAATGGGATCCGTTCAGGTCCTGCTTCATCCTTTGTTTCAGCGTCTGCAGAGAAATGTCCAGTAAAAACACCTGATTGTTTTATTTCTAACTGACGTGTTTTCAGTTTTCAAAGAGAAGCCGCTGCCTCCGATCTTCACCCAGAGGCCGGAGCAGGACGGGCCCGGCCCTGAAGACCCGCCCCCCGGGCCCGACCCCGAAGACCCGCCCCCCAGGCCCGGCTCAGATCCAGATCCTGATCCTTCCTGAAGACTCTCCACAAACATCTGCTCATTCCCGTCACTCAGGCAAGACACAGTTAGACCTAAATCATTTTTAAAGATCTAAATCCACTCAGTGAACAGAGGAATGATGGAAATGTGGATATTTCAAAGCAAACCGGACACAACGTGAAACTTGTGAATGTTTATCTTGGACCACACTTTACTTTTCTGTATTTTCAATAAACATCTGGTGTAAAAACGCTGAACAATGTCACGTTTTCAAGGAGATGTTGATTTAATGGCAGTTTTAATTCAATGCAATGACTTTTATGACCTTAATTATTGCTTTTTTTAACATTAACGCTGCAAAGAAAAAGTAAACCTCTCAGCGCTTCCGCTTTCCACTGACTTAATTAAAGCTTGTGCCGTGACCTCACAGCGAGAAGGTTCCTGATATTATATGTTCATAAAACAAAAGGAGGAGCATGTGAGTGTGGAAGGGCTGGTTGTGTTGTTAGCCTCGATCTGGAGTGTTGTTGCTTCTCCCTCATTATGACATCTTAAACTTTACTTCCTGCCGGAGCTAGCTAACGGTTGCTAAGGGGGCGGGGCTTTTGCATCAGTAGAGCTCAATAGTCCCGCCCACATCTGGTCCTTTTTTTTAGATTTGGGTAAAGCTGAGCTGGAGAAAATGCTCTTGGTTAAAGGTAAGAGGTTAACCTTAAGTTGTGCCTCTGATTGGCAGGTGAGTCAGGCTAAACTAATCCAACCTTCACCTCTTAACTCCCGCCTGAACCGAGAGGATCTTTTTCCTCACGTCACCAGATTTTTGTATCAGAATTTTTTATCTGATTTTTTTATCTGATTTTTTTTCCATCATTTTTTTGTTGGGTGTTCAACTCTTTTTTTTCCTTCTTTTTTTTGTTATTTTTTCGTAAATTTCGTATCAAATTTTTGTCCTTTTTGTGTCGAATTTTTGTAATTTTTTTTGTCAATTTTTTGTAATTTTTTCGTCACATTTTTGTCATTTTTTTGTCATTTTTTTGATCAATTTTTTGTCATTTTTTTGTCAAATCTTTATCACATTTGTGCAATTATTTAGTCCTTTTTTTGTCATATTTTTGTATTTCTTTTGTCAATTTTTTATCAATTTTTTGTCAAATTTTTGTCATTTTTTTGTCAAATTTTGATCACATTTTGTCATTTTTTTTGTCACATTTTAGTCATTGGTTCATCAATTTTTGGTCCATTTCTTGTGACATTTTTGCCACTTTTTCATCAATTTTTTGTCACTTTTTTGTCACATTTCCATCATTGTTTTCGTCTCAGTTTTGTTGCTATTTTCACACCTTTTCTCCCGAAGCTTTTGGATTGGGGTAAAGCCAAACTGTAGAAAATGTGCTCGGTTCAGGCGGGAGTTAAGGGGTTAAAAAGATCCTCCGAGCTCGGCAGGTCTGGCTCTGCTCCGCCCCCTGCAGGCTCCGCCCACATCCTGGCCTCACGTTTGCTCAGATCTGGGTCAGACTCCTGTTGTGTTGCTCTCTCTCTCCCAGAATCCTTTGCTCCGGTGACACCGGCTCCACCGGCTCCACCGGCTCCACCGGCTCCACGCTGAGTGGGAGCGCGACCTTCACTAAAGCACTTTTTAAACGCCTCGTTCCACTCGACAACAAAAAACTGAACCAAACCTCGGGCGTTGCGGCTTCAAAACAGTTTAATGGGTGCTCGGGTAAAGACACGCCGCGGATCGTCACAGGTCAAAGGTCACAGGTCACCGCGACGAGGGCCGGGGACGGCACATTAACGCGGAGACCAGTACTTTAACGACACCGAGACCTGCTCTAAAATATGTGTCGTCTCGAACCAGGAAACAGAACAATGATGTGAGGAGGATCAATATATGGGGGGGTCATTTATCTGACTTCCTTTAAAGTGACATAAGTGAAATATGACTTATTTAGACGGAAAACATCAGTTGCAAGTTCATTAAAATTGACTCTGTGTATAACTTCAAATCATAAACAGGAAGTTATGCACAGAGTCAATACGTAAAGGAACAGGCCGGTGTTTTTACATACTGAGACATGTTCTTACCTTAGACGAGTTCATGTGTACCTGTCTGGTCTTCACACGTGTCCTCAGTCACGTAAACACAGACGGCGTTAGCATTTAGCCTCTCCTCCTCTATAGCTCCAAACCAGGTGAAGACAGAAGCTACCGAGCTCTTCCACGTTTCACTATTTAAATATGGTTACGTGAAGTGTTAAAGATAAAGTATAATTACACACAATTAAACAACATTGATTTTCTAAGTGGATAAAAGGTGGACTATATTGTAAGGCGTAATAATACCAGGAGTAGTTCGGCGTCTGCGCAGTAATATCTTCACTTTACTGTGCGGACGCTAGAGATGCGCGGGTCGACCTGAAACCCGTGGTCAAACCGTGGGGCCCGCGGATTCGGTCGGGTCGGGCACCTCAAAATTACGGCAAACTTCGGGTGCGGGTGGGTCCTTATATTGTTGGCTTACTACATACAGTGCATTCTTATCCATAAATGCCACAAAAGTCGACTGTGTTTTGTTGAATGTTTAGTTTTAAGGGGTAAACGTGCCATAGCATGTTATGTTTAGACGTCACCTGGACGATCGCTTCTGTATGACTTTGATCACCGCTACAAATGCGTCACAATAGCCCGAGCACATAATGACACGCACATGTGATGAAAGTAATGCATCAACAAGAAGAACAAGGTGAAACTAATATAAAAGACACAGCATCTGACTGACCTGAGGAGCAACTTCATAGCGTCAGGTAAAGCTGCTCCACTTCAGTCCAAACTCCATTTACTTTGACAGAAAGACTAGTCCATGACGTGGTGGAAGTAAAGTCTCATGATAGTTTCTGCTCCTTGTTTCCTGATAAGTCCATGAGCGATTTCAAAGGTTCCTCAGCGGTGCAGAAGCAAAACAAAGCATCAAGCGCTAATTCTCCTGTAAACTCGCGGTCACGTGACGCGCTCCCGTTTGAGTGACATCCAGCTGCAGCGAGACTCATGCAGCAGTTTTTTAATGTGCGCGGGTCGGGTCGGGTCGGCAAACTGAGAGGCTTTTCTCCGGGTCGGGTTTAAATTACAGCGGGTCGGGTTGGAAAAAAAAAGCCGACCCGTGCATCTCTAGCGGACGCCATAACCATATTTAAATAGTGAAAACGTGGAAGAGCTCGGTAGCTTCACCTGGTTTGGAGCTACAGAGGAGGAGAGGCTAAATGCTAACGTCGTCTGTGTTTACGTGACTGAGGACACGCGTGAAGACCAGACACATGAACTCGTCTAAGGTAAGAACATGTCTCAGTGTGTAAAAACGGTGGCCTGTTCCTCGAAGTGTGACGTCACGACTTCCGCCTCTGGTTCTAGCAGACCCGCAAATATGCAAGAAAAAAACATGAAAAACTCTTAAAAACAACAATCAATATTTCTGAAACTCAGTGGAGAGTTACTGAACCGACTTATTTCTCAGACTCATTAGCCAAAAATTCCACACCTCCTGCCTCTAAAGTCATATTTACTAAAGTCGCTACTTCCAGGGTTAGCGTAGCGTAGCGTTAGCATTTATCTCCACTAACCCGGATGTAGTGATTTTGGTAAATGTGACTTTTACAGCAGCAGGTTCATGTTTGGCTCATGGTTCTGATAAGTAACTGTGCAGTTTCACAAACATTGATTGTGGTTTTTAAGATTTTTTTCTTGCATATTTGTCGTTCTACGCGAACCCGGAAGTGCAGCTGTGACGTCACCACTAAACAAACGTATCATTGTTTTATTTCAGTTTTTATTTTGATTTAGCCGCTCACAGGAAGTGACGTAGATAAAGGTAAAGTTCAGAGCAGTTTGACTCGTTTCCCATTGACTTCACATGGTCGGCACGGCAACAGTTTAACCCCTTAACTCCCGCCTGAACCAAGCACATTTTCTCCAGTTTGGCTTTACCCCAATCCAAAAGCTTCTGGAAAAAAGCTGTGAAAATAGCAACAAAAATGAGACGAAAACAATGATGGAAATGTGACAAAAAAGTGAGAAAACATTGACAAAAAAATGACGAAAAATTGATGAAAAAGTGGCAAAAATGTCACAAGAAATTGACAAAAAATGGACGAATAAATGGCAAAAATGTGACAGAAAATGACCAAAAAAATTTCAAAAATATGACAAAAAAATGTCCAGAATGTAACAAAAAAATTACTAAAATGTGATAAATATTTGAAAAAAAAATTACAAAAAAATTACAAAAAAATTACAAAAAAATTACAAAAAAATTACAAAAAAATTACAAAAAAATTACAAAAAAATTACAAAAAAGACAAAAAAGACAAAAAAGACAAAAAATGACAAAAAATGACAAAAAAATGACAAAAAAATGACAAAAATGTGACAAAAAATGACCAAAGTGTAAAAAAACAAATGACAAAAATTTTATTAAAAATTGACAAAAAAATGAAAAAAATGTGACAAAAAAATTACAAAAATATGATAAATATTTGACAAAAAAAAAAAAAAAAATGACAAAAATGACCAAAAAATGACAAAAAAAAATACAAAAAAATGTGATTAAAATTTATGACAAAATGACAAAAAAATGACAAAAAAGTTACAAAAATGAGTTGAATACCCAACAAAAAAATGTGATGACGTGAGGAAAAAGATCCTCTCGGTTCAGGCGGGGGTTAAGAGGTTAAATGGTTTACCTTCATCTGTGTCACTTCCTGTCAGAGTCCAATCAGGAAGTGAAACTATAAACATCACAGAAATGGGGGGTTCCTGCTTTCGATACTTCCATATTACCCAAACTATTACTATTGCTATTGCTATTTCTATTACTATTACTATTACTATTACTATTACTATTACTATTACTATTACTATTACTATTACTATTACTATATTAGAACCTACTAGAACAGACGGAACAGGCCCCTCTGCAGTGAAGACCCAGGACCCGTCAGTTCCTCTGCGGGGCTGTTTTTAGGAGCGATCATGATTCATGCGGGTTATTATTATGGAGATGACTGTTGAAGCACAGGCCGCCGCCCACTCACCGCCGCCAGGTCACGCTTTAGTCACAAACTCAGTGAAGTGCTTTCAGAGTTTGAAACGCTGCTCCTGCTCTGGTCCAATAGAGTCGTTTATCTGAGAGTTTTCTTCATCGCTTTAACCGGAGGCAGCGTTCACGCCACGTCACAACAGCTAAACAATAAAGAGAATGATAATAATAATAATAATAATAATAATAATAATGATAATAATAATGATAATAATAATAATAATAATAATAATAATAATAATAATAATGGAGCTCAATTTAAAATGCAGCGTGTCTCTTAGTCCACTCTTGCTCCCGCCGCTAGTGAGATGTTTTACAGTGTGATCTGTGGAGAAACGTTCAGACAAAGATGAACTGGAACTTTAATTCATTCATTGCAACGGAGATCATGGGGTGAGGTCATTAAACATGAAGGAAAAGTGCTTAAGATCAGGTTGGAAAGTCAAGTAACATTTGCTGAGGCTGTGGAGAAAGTAAAAGAGCGAGAAGATGTGGAAGAAGATGGTGATCGACTTCAGGAGGAAGTCACTGCCGCCCACACCGCTGAACATCCAGGGGGAGGACACTGAGGAGGTGGACAGTTTCAAGTACCTGGGTGTTCACCTCAACAGTAAACTGGACCAACGCCCTGAACAAGAAGGTCCAGAGTCGCCTCCGCCTTCTGAGGAGACTGAGGTCCTTCTGAGGAGACTGAGGTCCTTCTGAGGAGACTGAGGTCCTTCAGAAGAGACTGAGGTCCTTCAGAGGAGACTGAGGTCCTTCAGAGGAGACTGAGGTCCTTCAGAGGAGACTGAGGTCCTTCAGAGGAGACTGAGGTCATTCAGAGGAGACTGAGGTCCTTCAGAGGAGACTGAGGTCCTTCAGAAGAGACTGAGGTCCTTCAGAGGAGACTGAGGTCCTTCAGAGGAGACTGAGGTCCTTCAGAGGAGACTGAGGTCCTTCAGAGGAGACTGAGGTCCTTCAGAAGAGTCTGAGGTCCTTTAGACTGAGGTCCTTCAGAAGAGACTGAGGTCCTTCAGAAGAGACTGAGGTCCTTCAGAGGAGACTGAGGTCCTTCAGAGGAGACTGAGGTCCTTCAGAGGAGACTGAGGTCCTTCAGAGGAGACTGAGGTCCTTCAGAAGAGTCTGAGGTCCTTTAGACTGAGGTCCTTCAGAAGAGACTGAGGTCCTTCAGAGGAGACTGAGATCCTTCAGAGGAGACTGAGGTCCTTCAGAAGAGACTGAGGTCCTTCAGAGGAGACTGAGGTCATTCAGAGGAGACTGAGGTCCTTCAGAAGAGACTGAGGTCCTTCAGAGGAGACTGAGGTCCTTCAGAGGAGACTGAGGTCCTTCAGAGGAGACTGAGGTCCTTTAGACTGAGGTCCTTTAGACTGAGGTCCTTCAGAGGAGACTGAGGTCCTTTAGACTGAGGTCCTTCTGAGGAGACTGAGGTCCTTCAGAGGAGACTGAGGTCCTTCTGAGGAGACTGAGGTCCTTCTGAGGGGACTGAGGTCCTTCAGAGGAGACTGAGGTCCTTCAGAGGAGACTGAGGTCCTTCTGAGGAGACTGAGGTCCTTCTGTAGAGACTGAGGTCCTTCTGAGTCAGGACTGTTTAAGACTCTGTGGCCTCTCCTCTCCACTACGCTGCCGTGTGCTGGGCCCCGGGCCACACAGAGCGGGTCAGCTCCGTCCTGTGCTGCCCCCTGGGGGACAGGAGGGTGTTAGCCAAGCTCACCTCCATCATGGACAACACCTCCCACCCACTGCACGGGACTGTAGAGGAGCTGAGCAGCTCTTTCAGTGGCAGAAGGAGCAGGTCTTGTAGATTTATATTTCTTTTAGTAATTTGGTCCAGTAGGTGGCAGTGATGCACTTCCTGTCTAAGTGTCGTCTGCTGTAAATCCATAGCCTGGCTCCAGACTAATCTCCGATGTTTATCCATTAATAAACAGGAGACTAGTCTGGCGACCCTGTCGTAGAAAAGCTACTGCTGGAGGCGGGACTAATGTGGGACGACCGAAGCGCAGCCAATGAGAACAAAGCGGATGTGACGACAGAAACAGCGACAGAAACAGCGCCACACGGAGTTCAGTAAATGACTTCTGTCGTTTATGTCAGAAAAACGTAAGAACACAAGCATACGGAGCATTACGTGAAGCTTGTGTTGAAAAACTACAAAACGAAGGCGCAACAACGTGACGTTCAGGGAGCTGCTCTGATTGGTCGGTCGGCTCCACATCGCTGCGTCACTTCCTTTGAAAGCGCGAGTGTTGCCAGAGCCTCTTCTGTAAAGTCTGGTTGGCGAGACTAGTAAATCCTCCAGAGTCCAGTTCCCGTCGGGTCTGGAGTTTATGTGTGAGCTTCTGTTCGTGCTGACGCTCCTCACGAAGAAACAACAATTCTTCTTCAAACTTCTTCAATACTTTGTGATTGTGGGAATAATCTTAACTCTTTGAACTGGTTTAAAGTTAAGAACGTGTAAAATGGCAGATCTGTGATAAACACGGCACTTTCCTCTGGCACAAACAGCAAAACAAACGGAGAAACATTTGCAACGATTTGACATTTTTACTTTGAACAAATTGTGTGTTTTTTTTCCCCCATCGTGACGGATTCTGGCAGAGATATTTCGGTGTTTCGTGACATTCAGAGCGAGCGGCCAAACACAAAACATTCCCAACAGTAATCAACATTTTAACATTTCACTCAAATCTCTGGGTTTGGCGTGAAACCGTTTGTGGCTGAATCATCCTTTTACAGCCGGCGTTCCAGACACATTACAGACACGTTCCAGACACATTACAGACACGTTCCAGACGCTGCAGCCACTCTCAGGATTCACACGTTAAAGGGACAAACACGACTCTCCTGGTGAAGCTCTCGCCTCCTTCACCACGTTCTGTCGATTATATTAAAGGGATATTTCAGGATTTTTCACATAGGGTCTTATTTTCTTTTTCAAGCTTTCCATCATGTTATTCTGTCACTCCCTCATTAAAAACATGCCTGAAGTGTTGCCTTGGCACATTCACGTATTTCTGAGTCATCTGTAAAAACTCTGATGGCGGCCATTTTAGGGATAGGTTTGCCTGAGTCCTCCTAGGAACGCCCCCACCTCCTGGAGACGCCTCCGAGCTTTCGTCACCAGCCGAGTAACCAACCACTGCTCCTCAGCAGAACCCCCTCCCCACTGATGCCACAGACAGCGTGTGGAGGGGGCGTGTCGGAAAGGCTCAGAGGTTCTTAATCCCTTAACTCCCACCTGAACTGAGCACATTTTCTCCCAGTTTGGCTTTACCCCAATCCAAAAGCTTCTGGAAAAAAGCAACAAAACTGAGACGAAAACAATGATGGAAATGTGACAAAAAAGTGATGAAAAAGTGGCAAAAATGTCACAAAAATGTTAAAAGAAAATTGACAAAAAAAACGACCAAAAAATGACCAAAATGTGACAAAAATGTGAAAAAATTTGACAAAAAAATGACAAAAATTTGACAAAAAATGACAAATATTTGACAAAAAAATTACAAAGAAATGACAAAAAATGTGACAAAAATGTGATAAAAAATCGACGAAAAATGACAAAAATTTTATAAATATTTGACCCAAAAAAAGACCAAAATGTAGCAAAAAAATTAAAAAAAAATTGAGAAAAAATGACAAAAAATTGAGAAAAAATTGAGAAAAAAATGAGTTAAATACCCAACAAAAAAATGATGGACAAAAAAATCTGACGTGAGGAAAAAGATCCTCTCGGTTCAGGCGGGAGTTAAGAGGTTCTTAAAGAGACAGAGGCCATTTTCAAGACATTCACTACAGCCATTTTGAGAGAGACATTTTATACAAGGCAGTTATTCTAATTTACTGCATTTACAGACCAACAGAAGGTTTGTCATCATTGTAGTGTGATATAGACTGGTGCTGTGGGACTGAAAAAAGCAGAAAACCCCCTCTTTAAGTTCAAATAGCAGCAGCTTCCCACTTTTCTAAATAAAAGGAGCCGTGACGCAGTGATTTGGAAAAGTAACTTTAATCTGATGACCTGTTTGGAAATTGTACCGCGTTAGATTAGTTACTGAATCCACTACTAAGTTCCATAAACAACAGAAAATACTTGATCTCTTTGTCATTGTAAATTAACAACAAATAAAAAGCTGTTTAAATATTATAATAATGTGCGTTTTAACCTCTTACCCCCCGCCCTCATCATGAGCCACAGTGTAACGCCTCATTTGAAAGCTAAGACCAACACAACTGATCCTAACTGTTTTGTTGCGTTGTTGCCGCATTTTCTTCTTTTTTTTTGTGTGGCTTTTTTGTTGTTGTTTTGTTGAGACAAAAACAACAATGAAAAAGTGACAAAAAAGTGATGAAAACATGACAAAAATACGGCAACAAAAAGTCACCGTCACTTTTCTAGATATTATCTTACAAATGAGGCGTTACAGTGTTGCTCTCCAGTCAAGAAGCCTTTAGATTTGGGTAAAGCCGAACTGGAGAAAATGCTCTCGGTTAATACGGGGGGTAAGAGGTTCACAGGTCTTTGTGGAAGTGTCGCATTTACGCTAGTTTGGGCCGGGCTGGTCAGAGTCCAGGGCTGGTTCTCAGTCCCAGTCCGGCCCTGACTGGAACATGTAGGAAAACACTTCATTTTAACATTTTTAAACTCCGTATAGTCCCTTTAACCCCTTAACTCCCGCCTGAACCGAGCACATTTTCTCCAGTTTGGCTTTACCCCAATCCAAAAGCTTCTGGAAAAAAGGTGAGAAAATAGCAACAAAACTGAGATGAAAACAATGATGGAAATGTGACAAAAAAGTGAGAAAACATTGACAAAAAAGGGACAAAAAATTTATGAAAAAGTGGCAAAAATGTCACAAAAATGACAAAAATGTGTTTAAAATTTGACAAAATGTGACAAAAAATGACAAAAAATTGATGAATATTGACAAAAAAATGTGACAAAAAATGTGACAAAAAATTACCAAAAAAAAGACAAATATGTGACAAAAAAATGACTAAATGTGACAAAAAAAGACAAAAAATTGATAAATAATTGACGAAAAAATGACAAAAATGTGACAATTTTTTTTTACAAAAATGTGATTAAAATTTGACAAAATGTGACAAAAAAATGACAAAAAAATGACAAAAAAAAAAGATAAAAATTTGACAAAAAAATGACAAAATGTGCCAAAAAAAAAATAAAAAAAAATTGATAAATAATTGACCAAAAAATGACAAAAATGTGATTAAAATTTGACAAAAAAAATGACAAAAAAGTTACAAAAATGAGTTGAAAACCCAACAAAAAAAATGATGGAAAAATATCTGATGACGTGAGGAAAAAGATCCTCTCAGTTCAGGCGGGAGTTAAGAGCTTAATGATCGCACGTATGTTCCATTAGATCATTCAGTTCTTCTCAGTTCTTCAGTCTCGGCCGTTTCACTTTGCTTCGTTTCGCTGTTGCATCTTCACGCTGATCCACCACGACGCTCCTGCTCCTCACAGCCTCTGGACCTGAGTCTCCAGCGCGCCTCGTCTCCTCAGCAGAACCTGGCTGAGCTCCGAGGCCCGCTCCTCGGACTCGTCCCGGCCTCTGGTCCGGGGGCTGCTCCGGCTGAGGTTGTCCTGAAAAAAAAAACGCAACGGACGCCGTGAGTCGTTTCCGCGGTAACGCCGGACGCTCGGAAACCCGGGAGACCTACCATGAAGCCCCGGAGCTCCTGGATCGCAGAGCTGGACGCTTTCTTCTCCAGCTGGAACAAAAACACGAGGAGAAGCGTGAAGTCGGGTCCACGAAGCCTCGAGGAGAAGTGACCTGCTCAGTTTGTTCTTCAGCTAAGTTCTCCTGGCTCTGGAAGCTGATTGGTTGTTTTCCTCACCTGTCTCTTGGCTCTTGAAGCTGATTGGTTGTTGTCCTCACCTGTCTCCCGGCTCTTGAAGCTGATTGGTTGTTGTCCTCACCTGTCTCCTGGCTCTTGAAGCTGATTGGTTGTTGTCCTCACCTGTCTCTTGGCTCTTGAAGCTGATTGGTTGTTGTCCTCACCTGTCTCTTGGCTCTTGAAGCTGATTGGTTGTTTTCCTCACCTGTCTCCTGGCTCTTGAAGCTGATTGGTTGTTGTCCTCACCTGTCTCCCGGCTCTTGAAGCTGATTGGTTGTTGTCCTCACCTGTCTCCCGGCTCTTGAAGCTGATTGGTTGTTGTCCTCACCTGTCTCCCGGCTCTTGAAGCTGATTGGTTGTTTTCCTCACCTGTCTCTTGGCTCTTGAAGCTGATTGGTTGTTATCCTCACCTGTCTCCTGCCTCTTGAAGCTGATTGGTTGTTATCCTCACCTGTCTCCCGGCTCTGGAAGCTGATTGGTTGTTTTCCTCACCTGTCTCCTGGCTCTGGAAGCTGATTGGTTGTTATCCTCACCTGTCTCCTGGCTCTGGAAGCTGATTGGTTGTTTTCCTCACCTGTCTCCTGACTCTTGAAGCTGATTGGTTGTTATCCTCACCTGTCTCCTGGCTCTTGAAGCTGATTGGTTGTTTCCCTCACCTGTCTCCCGGCTCTTGAAGCTGATTGGTTGTTTCCCTCACCTGTCTCCTGGCTCTTGAAGCTGATTGGTTGTTTCCCTCACCTGTCTCCTGGCTCTTGAATCTGATTGGTTGTTTCCCTCACCTGTCTCCTGGCTCTTGAATCTGATTGGTTGTTTCCCTCACCTGTCTCCTGGCTCTTGAAGCTGATTGGTTGTTTCCCTCACCTGTCTCTTGGCTCTTGAATCTGATTGGTTGTTTCCCTCACCTGTCTCCTGGCTCTTGAAGCTGATTGGTTGTTTCCCTCACCTGTCTCCCAGCTCTTGAATCTGATTGGTTGTTTCCCTCACCTGTCTCCTGGCTCTTGAAGCTGATTGGTTGTTATCCTCACCTGTCTCTTGGCTCTTGAATCTGATTGGTTGTTTCCCTCACCTGTCTCCCGGCTCTTGAAGCTGATTGGTTGTTTCCCTCACCTGTCTCCTGGCTCTTGAAGCTGATTGGTTGTTATCCTCACCTGTCTCTTGGCTCTTGAATCTGATTGGTTGTTTCCCTCACCTGTCTCCTGGCTCTTGAAGCTGATTGGTTGTTATCCTCACCTGTCTCTTGGCTCTTGAATCTGATTGGTTGTTTCCCTCACCTGTCTCCCGGCTCTTGAAGCTGATTGGTTGTTTCCCTCACCTGTCTCCTGGCTCTTGAAGCTGATTGGTTGTTTTCCTCACCTGTCTCCCGGCTCTTGAAGCTGATTGGTTGTTTCCCTCACCTGTCTCCCAGCTCTTGAAGCTGATTGGTTGTTATCCTCACCTGTCTCTTGGCTCTTGAATCTGATTGGTTGTTTCCCTCACCTGTCTCCCGGCTCTTGAAGCTGATTGGTTGTTTCCCTCACCTGTCTCCCGGCTCTTGAAGCTGATTGGTTGTTTCCCTCACCTGTCTCCTGGCTCTTGAAGCTGATTGGTTGTTATCCTCACCTGTCTCTTGGCTCTTGAATCTGATTGGTTGTTTCCCTCACCTGTCTCCTGGCTCTTGAAGCTGATTGGTTGTTTCCCTCACCTGTCTCCCAGCTCTTGAAGCTGATTGGTTGTTATCCTCACCTGTCTCTTGGCTCTTGAATCTGATTGGTTGTTTCCCTCACCTGTCTCCCGGCTCTTGAAGCTGATTGGTTGTTTCCCTCACCTGTCTCCCGGCTCTTGAAGCTGATTGGTTGTTTCCCTCACCTGTCTCCTGGCTCTGGAAGCTGATTGGTTGTTACCCTCACCTGTCTCCCAGCTCTTGAAGCTGATTGGTTGTTTTCCTCACCTGTCTCCTGGCTCTTGAAGCTGATTGGTTGTTATCCTCACCTGTCTCCCGGCTCTTGAAGCTGATTGGTTGTTTCCCTCACCTGTCTCCTGGCTCTTGAAGCTGATTGGTTGTTATCCTCACCTGTCTCTTGGCTCTTGAATCTGATTGGTTGTTTCCCTCACCTGTCTCCCGGCTCTTGAAGCTGATTGGTTGTTTCCCTCACCTGTCTCCTGGCTCTTGAAGCTGATTGGTTGTTATCCTCACCTGTCTCTTGGCTCTTGAATCTGATTGGTTGTTTCCCTCACCTGTCTCCCGGCTCTTGAAGCTGATTGGTTGTTTCCCTCACCTGTCTCCTGGCTCTGGAAGCTGATTGGTTGTTACCCTCACCTGTCTCCCAGCTCTTGAAGCTGATTGGTTGTTTTCCTCACCTGTCTCCCGGCTCTTGAAGCTGATTGGTTGTTTCCCTCACCTGTCTCCCGGCTCTTGAAGCTGATTGGTTGTTATCCTCACCTGTCTCCTGGCTCTTGAAGCTGATTGGTTGTTTTCCTCACCTGTCTCCTGACTCTTGAAGCTGATTGGTTGTTTTCCTCACCTGTCTCCTGTCTCTTGAAGCTGATTGGTTGTTATCCTCACCTGTCTCCTGACTCTTGAAGCTGATTGGTTGTTTTCCTCACCTGTCTCCTGGCTCTTGAAGCTGATTGGTTGTTATCCTCACCTGTCTCCTGGCTCTTAAAGCTGATTGGTTGTTTTCCTCACCTGTCTCCTGTCTCTTGAAGCTGATTGGTTGTTTCCCTCACCTGTCTCCTGGCTCTTGAAGCTGATTGGTTGTTTCCCTCACCTGTCTCCTGGCTCTTGAAGCTGATTGGTTGTTTCCCTCACCTGTCTCCTGTCTCTTGGAGCTGATTGGTTGTTTCCCTCACCTGTCTCCTGGCTCTTGAAGCTGATTGGTTGTTATCCTCACCTGTCTCCTGGCTCTTAAAGCTGATTGGTTGTTTTCCTCACCTGTCTCCTGGCTCTTGAAGCTGATTGGTTGTTATCCTCACCTGTCTCCTGGCTCTTAAAGCTGATTGGTTGTTTTCCTCACCTGTCTCCTGTCTCTTGAAGCTGATTGGTTGTTTCCCTCACCTGTCTCCTGTCTCTTGAAGCTGATTGGTTGTTTCCCTCACCTGTCTCCTGGCTCTTGAAGCTGATTGGTTGTTTCCCTCACCTGTCTCCTGTCTCTTGGAGCTGATTGGTTGTTTCCCTCACCTGTCTCCTGGCTCTTGAAGCTGATTGGTTGTTATCCTCACCTGTCTCCTGGCTCTTAAAGCTGATTGGTTGTTTTCCTCACCTGTCTCCTGTCTCTTGAAGCTGATTGGTTGTTATCCTCACCTGTCTCCTGACTCTTGAAGCTGATTGGTTGTTTTCCTCACCTGTCTCCTGGCCCTTGAAGCTGATTGGTTGTTATCCTCACCTGTCTCCTGGCTCTTGAAGCTGATTGGTTGTTATCCTCACCTGTCTCCTGGCTCTTGAAGCTGATTGGTTGTTATCCTCACCTGTCTCCTGGCTCTTGAAGCTGATTGGTTGTTATCCTCACCTGTCTCCCGGCTCTTGAAGCTGATTGGTTGTTATCCTCACCTGTCTCGTGTCTCTTGAAGCTGATTGGTTGTTATCCTCACCTGTCTCCCGGCTCTTGAAGCTGATTGGTTGTTATCCTCACCTGTCTCGTGTCTCTTGAAGCTGATTGGTTGTTATCCTCACCTGTCTCCTGGCTCTTGAAGCTGATTGGTTGTTATCCTCACCTGTCTCCTGGCTCTTGAAGCTGATTGGTTGTTATCCTCACCTGTCTCCCGGCTCTTGAAGCTGATTGGTTGTTATCCTCACCTGTCTCCTGGCTCTTGAAGCTGATTGGTTGTTATCCTCACCTGTCTCCCGGCTCTTGAAGCTGATTGGTTGTTATCCTCACCTGTCTCGTGTCTCTTGAAGCTGATTGGTTGTTATCCTCACCTGTCTCCCGGCTCTTGAAGCTGATTGGTTGTTATCCTCACCTGTCTCCTGGCTCTGGAAGCTGATTGGTTGACGGGTCTGAGCTGGACTCCTCTCTTGATCCTCTGCATCATCTCGTCCACCGCCTGCTGCCGAACGTCCACTGGAGAAACATGAGTTCAAAATCCACTTATAATTGTTTTTTCTTATTTAATTTCTTGTTTTTGCCAAACTTTCCGCTCAGTTTATTCCATTTTCCCCACATGTCTGGAGGGGAGGACGTCTCTGTGTTTGAGGCTAACATTAGCATGGAGGACGTCTCTGTGTTTAGGGCTAACGCTAACATTAGCATGGAGGACGTCTCTGTGTTTAGGGCTAACGCTAACATTAGCATGGAGGATGTCTCTGTGTTTGAGGCTAACTCTAACATTAGCATGGAGGACGTCTCTGTGTTTGAGGCTAACATTAGCATGGAGGACGTCTCTGTGTTTAGGGCTAACGCTAACATTAGCATGGAGGATGTCTCTGTGTTTGAGGCTAACATTAGCATGGAAGACGTCTCTGTGTTTAGGGCTAACGCTAACATTAGCATGGAGGATGTCTCTGTGTTTGAGGCTAACTCTAACATTAGCATGGAGGATGTCTCTGTGTTTGGGGCTGATGCTAACATTAGCATGGAGGATGTCTCTGTGTTTGAGGCTAACTCAAACATTAGCATGGAGGACGTCTCTGTGTTTGAGGCTAACATTAGCATGGAGGACGTCTCTGTGTTTAGGGCTAACGCTAACATTAGCATGGAGGATGTCTCTGTGTTTGAGGCTAACATTAGCATGGAAGACGTCTCTGTGTTTAGGGCTAACGCTAACATTAGCATGGAGGATGTCTCTGTGTTTGAGGCTAACTCTAACATTAGCATGGAGGACGTCTCTGTGTTTGAGGCTAACATTAGCATGGAGGACGTCTCTGTGTTTAGGGCTAACGCTAACATTAGCATGGAGGATGTCTCTGTGTTTGAGGCTAACATTAGCATGGAAGACGTCTCTGTGTTTAGGGCTAACGCTAACATTAGCATGGAGGATGTCTCTGTGTTTGAGGCTAGCGCTAACATTAGCATGGAGGACGTCTCTGTGTTTGAGGCTAACATTAGCATGGAAGACGTCTCTGTGTTTAGGGCTAACGCTAACATTAGCATGGAGGATGTCTCTGTGTTTGAGGCTAACTCTAACATTAGCATGGAGGACGTCTCTGTGTGTGAGGCTAACATTAGCATGGAAGACGTCTCTGTGTTTAGGGCTAACGCTAACATTAGCATGGAGGATGTCTCTGTGTTTGAGGCTAACTCTAACATTAGCATGGAGGACGTCTCTGTGTTTGAGGCTAACATTAGCATGGAGGACGTCTCTGTGTGTGAGGCTAACATTAGCATGGAGGACGTCTCTGTGTTTGAGGCTAACGCTAGCATTAGCATGGAGGACGTCTGTGTTTGAGGCTAACGCTAACATTAGCATGGAGGACGTCTGTGTTTGAGGCTAACGCTAACATTAGCATGGAGGACGTCTGTGTTTGAGGCTAACGCTAGCATTAGCATGGAGGACGTCTCTGTGTTTGAGGCTAACACTAACATTAGCATGGAGCAAGTCTCTGTGTTTGAGGCTAACGCTAGCATTAGCATGGAGGACGTCTCTGTGTTTGAGGCTAACACTAACATTAGCATGGAGCAAGTCTCTGTGTTTGAGGCTAACGCTAACATTAGCATGGAGGACGTCTCTGTGTTTGAGGCTAACATTAGCATGGAGGACGTCTCTGTGTTTGAGGCTAACATTAGCATGGAGGACGTCTCTGTGTTTGAGGCTAACATTAGCATGGAGGACGTCTCTGTTTTTGAGGCTAACTCTAACATTAGCATGGAAGACGTCTCTGTGTTTGAGGCTAACATTAGCATGGAGGACGTCTCTGTGTTTGAGGCTAACATTAGCATGGAGGACGTCTCTGTGTGTGAGGCTAACATTAGCATGGAGGACGTCTCTGTGTTTGAGGCTAACGCTAACATTAGCATGGAGGAAGTCTCTGTGTTTGAGGCTAACATTAGCATGGAGGACGTCTCTGTGTTTGAGGCTAACATTAGCATGGAGGACGTCTCTGTGTTTGAGGCTAACATTAGCATGGAGGACGTCTCTGTGTGTGAGGCTAACATTAGCATGGAGGACGTCTCTGTGTTTAGGGCTAACGCTAACATTAGCATGGAGGATGTCTCTGTGTTTGAGGCTAACTCTAACATTAGCATGGAGGACGTCTCTGTGTTTGAGGCTAACATTAGCATGGAGGACGTCTCTGTGTTTGGGGCTGATGCTAACATTAGCATGGAGGACGTCTGGGGGGGCGTGAGGGCGTCTGACTGACCTGTGGGGTCGGGGGGCGTGTCCTGTGGGGTCAGAGGGATGTCCGCGCTCACGTCCTTCTTCTTCCTCATCAGAGCCAGGAGGGAGCTGCAACAGGACGGGAAGGGGGGGGGGGGGGGGGGTTACTTCACATGCTTGGAGTGCGCCCCCTGGAGCCCGGGGGGGGGGGGAGTTACCTGAGGGGGTTAAGCAGCGGCGCCGAGGGGGGAGGCGGCGGCGGAGGGGGGGGCGGAGGCGGGGGGGGTCCAGGCGCAGGGTTGGACAGAGTCTGGATCTTCTTCTGCAGCTCCTCCACTGGATCCAAGAAAGTGACAAGAACGCAGCAACAACGTAAGGAAAGATCAGGTCTTAGCTTTCAAATGAGACTCTGGCCTACAGGCTGTGAGCTGCAGTCAAGAAGTAGTTTAGGTCCGTGTAGTTTGGGCTAACATTAGCATGGAGGACGTCTCTGTGTTTGGGGCTAACGCTAACATTAGCATGGAGGACGTCTGTGTTTGTGGCTAATGCTAACATTAGCATGGAGGACATCTCTGTGTTTGGGGTTAACGCTAACATTAGCATGGAGGACGTCTGTGTTTGTGGCTAATGCTAACATTAGCATGGAGGACGTCTCTGTGTTTGAGGCTAAAGCTAACATTAGCATGGAGGACGTCTCTGTGTTTGAGGCTAAAGCTAACATTAGCATGGAGGACGTCTCTGTGTTTGGGGCTAACATTAGCATGGAGGACGTCTCTGTGTTTGAGGCTAACATTAGCATGGAGGACGTCTCTGTGTTTGAGGCTAACATTAGCATGGAGGACGTCTCTGTGTTTGACGCTAGCGCTAACATTAGCATTAGCGTGTAGTTTGCCGTCACTGACCCGTGAACCGCAGATCCTTGGCCTCGTCTCGGGACGCGGACCACAGCTTGGACGTCTCCTCCTTCTGCTCCTCCATGAGCTGCAGGCGGCTCCTCAGACTCTGCTGCTCCCTCTGCTGGTCACTGCAGGAGAGACGCTGCTCCAGGGCCGTGACCTGCGGAGCACACGCGTGTGAATGTCAGGACAGCGGCCTCATAAATCAGAAAAACCCTCCTGACCTTTGACCTTTCATGGGGTCGACTGTTAGATCTGTGCAGTTAGTGAACTAGAGCTTCAGCAGCATTTGCCCAATTCGACCGTTCTTACCCAGGGGAAGTGAAATCACCAACAGCTGCTGTTCTTCTTCTGTAAGGTTATTGGCAGACTGACAAAAGCTCATATCGCCCCCTTCTGTACTGCATATGCAACAATAGTGTCCAAATAAATAAATTTAAAGGGATATTTCAGGATTTTTTGACAAAGGGCCTCATTTCCTAGTTATCCAGAGTGTTGTTGATTTCTGGAGATATTTTTTTCTTAACCTCTTAACTCCCGCCTGAACCGAGAGCATTTTTTCCAGTTCAGCTTTACCCAAATCCTGTAGGCCAGTGTAACCCCTCATTTGAAAGCTGAGATCTACAAAACTAAATTGATCTTTTTCCTCACATCATCAGATTTTTTTTCATCACTTTTTTTGTTGGGCAGTCGTCTCATTTTTGTCAAATTTTCATGACTTTTTTGTGTCACTTTTGCGTCAAATTATTGGCATTTTTTGGTCAAATTCTTATCACTTTTTTGTCAAATTTTTGACAATTGTTGTCGTTTTTTGTGCATTTTTTGTACATTTTTTGTCACTTCTTCGTCAATTTTTTCTCACTCTTTTCATATTTTCATCCTTGTTTTCGTCTCAGTTTTGTCGCTATTTTCACACCTTTTTTCCAGAAGCTTTTGGATTGGGGTAAAGCCAAACTGGAGAAAATGTACTCGGTTCAGGTGGGAGTTAAGAGGTTAAAAAAACGATTCTCTCGACATTTATATGGTTAGTCTGGTGTTATAAGTGATTTGTCTCAGGTGCTCTGTGGAGCGGGTCAGACTGTTTTTAATGCAGGCTAGCTGATACCATAGCCTAGCACTAGCCTAGCACCACGGAACTCTTCAAATATAAGAACTGCATGAATTACAGTGCAGTGGCTTATGGGACGGCACACAGCTCCTAATCACCGGTGAGTTAGCATCAGAGGTCCCTATGCTAAAGTGGCTATGATAGCTAGCATTGAGGCTCCTCCCCCTAACTCCTTCCTAACCAACAGCCCGATTCGGACGCTTCTTATCATCTGCAGAGGCCTCTCTGGGACCGACCTGCAGCTGATGCTCCAGTCTCTCTCTCTCCAAGTCCCCCGTCAGTCTCTGGACCTGCTCCAGGGCCTGGCTCAGGGCCTGGTCCGGGGCCGAGCTCTGCATCAGGATCTGGCTCTGGCGCTTCAGCTTCTTCTGCTCCACGAACATCTGCAAGAGTTCAGACCCGTCAACATCTGCCCGTGTTTGTGGATCTGTAGATGTTACCCGGACGGATCGTGACCTCTCGTGCGAAGCTCTCGGCCTCGGTCCTCAGGTTCTTCTCCAGATCCAGGTCCGACTGCAGCTCCTCGAACTCCTCCAACGCAAACAACGACACTGAAGCAAACACACGGGTGAAACCGAGGTCACGTGACGGGCTCAGAAGGTCCGGCTCTGACCTCTGTTGTAGCTGCTGAGGAGTTTGTTGAGCTGGACCTTCTCGGAGATCAGCAGGGTGTTGTCGTGCTTCTCCTTCAGCAGCTGCAGAAACAGAGAGGAGTTGCTTTATTCACGTTCAGATGGACCTGAGTCGGATGCCCAGAGCCGTGGCAAGATGTTTTAGTTAGGGGGTGCTGAGAGACAAAAATGTACCCCCAAAACGCTTTTCCTGCGCATATTTCCTATTTATTAACCTCTTACCCTCTTGTTGTCACTTTTTCACATTCTTTTTCATCTCATATTTGCCAGAGTTTGACACATTTTTGTTGTTTTTTGTCACATTTTTATTTATTTTTTGTCACATTTTTTAATAATTTTTTGTCACATTTTTGTTGTTGTTTTTTTGTCACATTTATTATTGTTTTTTGTCAATTTTTCATTTATTTTTTGTCACATTTTTTTGTCACATTTGTATAATTTTTTGTTAAATTTTCACTTTTTTATTTATATTTTTGTCAATTTTTTATAATTTTTTGTCACATTTTTTGGGGGGGGGTTGTATTATTTTTTGTCCATTTTTTGTATCATTGTATGTAACATTTTCGTTGGGATTTTTTTGGTCACATTTTTTATTGTTTTTTGTCACATTTTTTTTGTCACATTTTCACTTTTTTATTTATATTTTTGTCACATTTTTTATTGTTTTTTGTCACATTTGTATTATTTATTGTCAATATTTCATTTATTTTTTGTCAATTTTTTATCATTTTTTGTCACATTTTTGTTGGGGTTTTTTTGTCAAATTTTTTATTGTTTTTTGTCACATTTTTTATTTATATTTTTGTCACATTTTTATTGTTTTTTGTCACATTTTTTATTGTTTTTTGTCACATTTTTTATTTATATTTTTGTCACATTTTTATTGTTTTTTGTCACATTTCTTTGTCACATTTTCACTTTTTTATTTATATTTTTTGTCAATTTTTTATAATTTTTTTGTCACATTTTTTATTGTTTTTTGTCAATTTTTCATTTATTTTTTGTTAATTTTTTATCATTTTTTGTCACATTTTTGTTGGGATTTTTTTTGTCACATTTTTTATTGTTTTTTGTCAATTTTTCATTTATTTTTTGTTAATTTTTTATCATTTTTTGTCACATTTTTGTTGGGATTTTTTTGGTCACATTTTTTATTGTTTTTTGTCACATTTTTGTCGCTTCCTTTTTTGTTTTGTTTTTAACACTTTTTCCAATAAGCTTTTACATTTGGGTAAAACCAAACTGGAGAGAAAGTGCTCTGTTCAGGTGGAAGGTAAGAGGTTAATATTGCCTCCACCAGGGGGCGCTGCAGCCCCCTCAGCACCCCGGGTTCCCACGGCCTTCCCAGGACCTGCTCTCTGGTGGACTCCAGCTCCGCCCTCAGCTCCTGCAGCTCCGCCCTCAGCTCCTGCAGCTCCGCCCCCAGCTCCTGCAGCTCCGCCCCCAGCTCCTGCAGCTCCCTCTGGCTCCTGGCTTTGTCCTGACGCAGCAGCTCCAGCTCCCCCTGCAGGCCTGGAGGAGACAGACACACAGGGTCAGGAAACGCACAGCTTCGTCCTTTCACTGCAGAGGAAAAACACTCACCACAGCTTCATCCTTTCACTGCAGAGTAAAAACACTCACCACAGCTTCATCCTTTCACTGCAGAGTAAAAACACTCACCACAGCTTCATCCTTTCACTGCAGAGGAAAAACACTCACCGCAGCTTCATCCTTTCACTGCAGAGTAAAAACACTCACCGCAGCTTCATCCTTTCACTGCAGAGGAAAAACACTCACCGCAGCTTCATCCTTTCACTGCAGGGTAAAAACACTCACCGCAGCTTCATCCTTTCACTGCAGAGTAAAAACACTCACCACAGCTTCATCCTTTCACTGCAGGGTAAAAACACTCACCACAGCTTCATCCTTTCACCGCAGAGGAAAAACACTCACCGCAGCTTCATCCTTTCACTGCAGAGTAAAAACACTCACCACAGCTTCATCCTTTCACTGCAGAGGAAAAACACTCACCGCAGCTTCATCCTTTCACTGCAGGGTAAAAACACTCACCACAGCTTCATCCTTTCACTGCAGGGTAAAAACACTCACCACAGCTTCATCCTTTCACCGCAGAGGAAAAACACTCACCGCAGCTTCATCCTTTCACTGCAGAGTAAAAACACTCACCACAGCTTCATCCTTTCACCGCAGAGGAAAAACACTCACCGCAGCTTCATCCTTTCACTGCAGGGTAAAAACACTCACCACAGCTTCATCCTTTCACCGCAGAGGAAAAACACTCACCGCAGCTTCATCCTTTCACTGCAGGGGAAAAACACTCACCACAGCTTCATCCTTTCACTGCAGAGTAAAAACACTCACCGCAGCTTCATCCTTTCACTGCAGGGTAAAAACACTCACCACAGCTTCATCCTTTCACTGCAGAGTAAAAACACTCACCACAGCTTCATCCTTTCACTGCAGAGGAAAAACACTCACCGCAGCTTCATCCTTTCACTGCAGGGGAAAAACACTCACCACAGCTCCATCCTTTCACTGCAGAGGAAAAACACTCACCACAGCTTCATCCTTTCACTGCAGAGTAAAAACACTCACCACAGCTTCATCCTTTCACTGCAGAGTAAAAACACTCACCGCAGCTTCATCCTTTCACTGCAGGGTAAAAACACTCACCACAGCTTCATCCTTTCACTGCAGAGTAAAAACACTCACCACAGCTTCATCCTTTCACTGCAGAGTAAAAACACTCACCACAGCTTCATCCTTTCACTGCAGAGTAAAAACACTCACCACAGCTTCATCCTTTCACCGCAGAGGAAAAACACTCACCACAGCTTCATCCTTTCACTGCAGAGGAAAAACACTCACCGCAGCTTCATCCTTTCACTGCAGGGGAAAAACACTCACCACAGCTCCATCCTTTCACTGCAGAGGAAAAACACTCACCACAGCTTCATCCTTTCACTGCAGGGTAAAAACACTCACCACAGCTTCATCCTTTCACTGCAGAGGAAAAACACTCACCGCAGCTTCATCCTTTCACTGCAGAGGAAAAACACTCACCACAGCTTCATCCTTTCACTGCAGAGGAAAAACACTCACCGCAGCTTCATCCTTTCACTGCAGGGGAAAAACACTCACCACAGCTTCATCCTTTCACTGCAGGGGAAAAACACTCACCACAGCTTCATCCTTTCACTGCAGGGTAAAAACACTCACCACAGCTTCATCCTTTCACTGCAGGGTAAAAACACTCACCACAGCTTCATCCTTTCACTGCAGAGGAAAAACACTCACCACAGCTTCATCCTTTCACTGCAGGGGAAAAACACTCACCACAGCTTCATCCTTTCACTGCAGAGGAAAAACACTCACCACAGCTTCATCCTTTCACCGCAGAGGAAAAACACTCACCGCAGCTTCATCCTTTCACTGCAGAGGAAAAACACTCACCGCAGCTTCATCCTTTCACTGCAGGGTAAAAACACTCACCACAGCTTCATCCTTTCACTGCAGAGTAAAAACACTCACCACAGCTCCATCCTTTCACTGCAGAGGAAAAACACTCACCACAGCTTCATCCTTTCACTGCAGAGGAAAAACACTCACCACAGCTTCATCCTTTCACTGCAGAGTAAAAACACTCACCGCAGCTTCATCCTTTCACTGCAGGGGAAAAACACTCACCACAGCTTCATCCTTTCACTGCAGAGGAAAAACACTCACCACAGCTTCATCCTTTCACTGCAGAGGAAAAACACTCACCACAGCTTCATCCTTTCACTGCAGAGTAAAAACACTCACCGCAGCTTCATCCTTTCACCGCAGAGGAAAAACACTCACCACAGCTTCATCCTTTCACCGCAGGGTAAAAACACTCACCACAGCTTCATCCTTTCACCGCAGAGTAAAAACACTCACCACAGCTTCATCCTTTCACCGCAGAGTAAAAACACTCACCGCAGCTTCATCCTTTCACTGCAGGGTAAAAACACTCACCACAGCTTCATCCTTTCACCGCAGAGTAAAAACACTCACCACAGCTTCATCCTTTCACTGCAGGGTAAAAACACTCACCGCAGCTTCATCCTTTCACTGCAGAGTAAAAACACTCACCACAGCTTCATCCTTTCACTGCAGGGTAAAAACACTCACCACAGCTTCATCCTTTCACCGCAGAGTAAAAACACTCACCGCAGCTTCATCCTTTCACTGCAGGGTAAAAACACTCACCACAGCTTCATCCTTTCACCGCAGAGTAAAAAACACTCACCACAGCTTCATCCTTTCACCGCAGAGTAAAAACACTCACCACAGCTTCATCCTTTCACTGCAGAGTAAAAACACTCACCACAGCTTCATCCTTTCACCGCAGGGTAAAAACACTCACCACAGCTTCATCCTTTCACTGCAGAGTAAAAACACTCACCACAGCTCCATCCTTTCACTGCAGGGTAAAAACACTCACCACAGCTTCATCCTTTCACCGCAGGGTAAAAACACTCACCACAGCTTCATCCTTTCACCGCAGAGTAAAAACACTCACCACAGCTTCATCCTTTCACTGCAGGGTAAAAACACTCACCACAGCTTCATCCTTTCACCGCAGAGGAAAAACACTCACCGCAGCTTCATCCTTTCACTGCAGAGTAAAAACACTCACCACAGCTTCATCCTTTCACCGCAGAGGAAAAACACTCACCGCAGCTTCATCCTTTCACTGCAGGGTAAAAACACTCACCACAGCTTCATCCTTTCACCGCAGAGGAAAAACACTCACCGCAGCTTCATCCTTTCACTGCAGGGGAAAAACACTCACCACAGCTTCATCCTTTCACTGCAGGGGAAAAACACTAGCCACAGCTTCATCCTTTCACTGCAGAGTAAAAACACTCACCGCAGCTTCATCCTTTCACTGCAGGGTAAAAACACTCACCACAGCTTCATCCTTTCACCGCAGAGGAAAAACACTCACCACAGCTTCATCCTTTCACTGCAGGGGAAAAACACTCACCGCAGCTTCATCCTTTCACTGCAGAGGAAAAACACTCACCGCAGCTTCATCCTTTCACTGCAGGGGAAAAACACTCACCACAGCTCCATCCTTTCACTGCAGAGGAAAAACACTCACCACAGCTTCATCCTTTCACTGCAGAGTAAAAACACTCACCACAGCTTCATCCTTTCACTGCAGAGTAAAAACACTCACCGCAGCTTCATCCTTTCACTGCAGGGTAAAAACACTCACCACAGCTTCATCCTTTCACTGCAGAGGAAAAACACTCACCACAGCTTCATCCTTTCACTGCAGAGGAAAAACACTCACCGCAGCTTCATCCTTTCACTGCAGGGGAAAAACACTCACCACAGCTCCATCCTTTCACTGCAGAGGAAAAACACTCACCACAGCTTCATCCTTTCACTGCAGAGGAAAAACACTCACCGCAGCTTCATCCTTTCACTGCAGAGGAAAAACACTCACCACAGCTTCATCCTTTCACTGCAGAGGAAAAACACTCACCGCAGCTTCATCCTTTCACTGCAGGGGAAAAACACTCACCACAGCTTCATCCTTTCACTGCAGGGGAAAAACACTCACCACAGCTTCATCCTTTCACTGCAGGGTAAAAACACTCACCACAGCTTCATCCTTTCACTGCAGGGTAAAAACACTCACCACAGCTTCATCCTTTCACTGCAGAGGAAAAACACTCACCACAGCTTCATCCTTTCACTGCAGAGGAAAAACACTCACCACAGCTTCATCCTTTCACTGCAGAGGAAAAACACTCACCACAGCTTCATCCTTTCACCGCAGAGGAAAAACACTCACCGCAGCTTCATCCTTTCACTGCAGGGTAAAAACACTCACCACAGCTTCATCCTTTCACTGCAGAGTAAAAACACTCACCACAGCTCCATCCTTTCACTGCAGGGGAAAAACACTCACCACAGCTTCATCCTTTCACTGCAGAGTAAAAACACTCACCGCAGCTTCATCCTTTCACTGCAGGGGAAAAACACTCACCACAGCTTCATCCTTTCACTGCAGAGGAAAAACACTCACCGCAGCTTCATCCTTTCACCGCAGAGTAAAAACACTCACCACAGCTTCATCCTTTCACCGCAGGGTAAAAACACTCACCACAGCTTCATCCTTTCACCGCAGAGTAAAAACACTCACCACAGCTTCATCCTTTCACCGCAGAGTAAAAACACTCACCGCAGCTTCATCCTTTCACTGCAGGGTAAAAACACTCACCGCAGCTTCATCCTTTCACCGCAGAGGAAAAACACTCACCGCAGCTTCATCCTTTCACCGCAGAGTAAAAAACACTCACCACAGCTTCATCCTTTCACCGCAGAGGAAAAACACTCACCACAGCTTCATCCTTTCACCGCAGAGTAAAAACACTCACCACAGCTTCATCCTTTCACTGCAGAGTAAAAACACTCACCACAGCTTCATCCTTTCACTGCAGAGTAAAAACACTCACCACAGCTCCATCCTTTCACTGCAGGGTAAAAACACTCACCACAGCTTCATCCTTTCACCGCAGGGTAAAAACACTCACCACAGCTTCATCCTTTCACCGCAGGGTAAAAACACTCACCGCAGCTTCATCCTTTCACTGCAGGTAAAAACACTCACCGCAGCTTCATCCTTTCACTGCAGGTAAAAACACTCACCACAGCTTCATCCTTTCACTGCAGGGTAAAAACACTCACCACAGCTTCATCCTTTCACTGCAGGGGAAAAACACTCACCGCAGCTTCATCCTTTCACTGCAGGGGAAAAACACTCACCACAGCTCCATCCTTTCACTGCAGAGGAAAAACACTCACCACAGCTTCATCCTTTCACTGCAGAGTAAAAACACTCACCACAGCTTCATCCTTTCACTGCAGAGTAAAAACACTCACCACAGCTTCATCCTTTCACTGCAGAGTAAAAACACTCACCACAGCTTCATCCTTTCACCGCAGAGGAAAAACACTCACCACAGCTTCATCCTTTCACTGCAGAGGAAAAACACTCACCGCAGCTTCATCCTTTCACTGCAGGGGAAAAACACTCACCACAGCTCCATCCTTTCACTGCAGAGGAAAAACACTCACCACAGCTTCATCCTTTCACTGCAGAGGAAAAACACTCACCGCAGCTTCATCCTTTCACTGCAGAGGAAAAACACTCACCACAGCTTCATCCTTTCACTGCAGAGGAAAAACACTCACCACAGCTTCATCCTTTCACTGCAGAGGAAAAACACTCACCGCAGCTTCATCCTTTCACTGCAGGGGAAAAACACTCACCACAGCTTCATCCTTTCACTGCAGGGGAAAAACACTTACCACAGCTTCATCCTTTCACTGCAGGGTAAAAACACTCACCACAGCTTCATCCTTTCACTGCAGGGTAAAAACACTCACCACAGCTTCATCCTTTCACTGCAGAGGAAAAACACTCACCACAGCTTCATCCTTTCACTGCAGAGGAAAAACACTCACCACAGCTTCATCCTTTCACTGCAGAGGAAAAACACTCACCACAGCTTCATCCTTTCACTGCAGAGGAAAAACACTCACCGCAGCTTCATCCTTTCACTGCAGAGGAAAAACACTCACCACAGCTTCATCCTTTCACTGCAGGGTGAAAACACTCACCACAGCTTCATCCTTTCACCGCAGAGGAAAAACACTCACCACAGCTTCATCCTTTCACTGCAGGGTAAAAACACTCACCGCAGCTCCATCCTTTCACTGCAGAGTAAAAACACTCACCACAGCTCCATCCTTTCACTGCAGGGGAAAAACACTCACCACAGCTTCATCCTTTCACTGCAGAGTAAAAACACTCACCGCAGCTTCATCCTTTCACTGCAGGGGAAAAACACTCACCACAGCTTCATCCTTTCACTGCAGAGGAAAAACACTCACCACAGCTTCATCCTTTCACTGCAGAGGAAAAACACTCACCACAGCTTCATCCTTTCACTGCAGGGTAAAAACACTCACCGCAGCTTCATCCTTTCACTGCAGAGGAAAAACACTCACCGCAGCTCCATCCTTTCACTGCAGGGGAAAAACACTCACCACAGCTTCATCCTTTCACTGCAGAGTAAAAACACTCACCGCAGCTTCATCCTTTCACTGCAGGGGAAAAACACTCACCACAGCTTCATCCTTTCACCGCAGAGGAAAAACACTCACCGCAGCTTCATCCTTTCACCGCAGGGTAAAAACACTCACCACAGCTTCATCCTTTCACTGCAGAGGAAAAACACTCACCGCAGCTTCATCCTTTCACCGCAGGGTAAAAACACTCACCACAGCTTCATCCTTTCACCGCAGAGGAAAAACACTCACCACAGCTTCATCCTTTCACCGCAGAGGAAAAACACTCACCACAGCTTCATCCTTTCACCGCAGAGTAAAAAACACTCACCACAGCTTCATCCTTTCACCGCAGAGTAAAAACACTCACCACAGCTTCATCCTTTCACCGCAGAGTAAAAAACACTCACCACAGCTTCATCCTTTCACTGCAGGGTAAAAACACTCACCACAGCTTCATCCTTTCACTGCAGGGTAAAAACACTCACCACAGCTTCATCCTTTCACTGCAGGGTAAAAACACTCACCACAGCTTCATCCTTTCACTGCAGGGTAAAAACACTCACCACAGCTTCATCCTTTCACTGCAGAGTAAAAACACTCACCACAGCTTCATCCTTTCACTGCAGGGTAAAAACACTCACCGCAGCTTCATCCTTTCACTGCAGAGTAAAAACACTCACCGCAGCTTCATCCTTTCACTGCAGGGTAAAAACACTCACCACAGCTTCATCCTTTCACTGCAGAGTAAAAACACTCACCGCAGCTTCATCCTTTCACCGCAGAGTAAAAACACTCACCGCAGCTTCATCCTTTCACTGCAGAGTAAAAACACTCACCACAGCTTCATCCTTTCACTGCAGAGTAAAAACACTCACCGCAGCTTCATCCTTTCACTGCAGAGTAAAAACACTCACCGCAGCTTCATCCTTTCACTGCAGAGTAAAAACACTCACCACAGCTTCATCCTTTCACTGCAGAGTAAAAACACTCACCACAGCTTCATCCTTTCACCGTAGAGGAAAAACACTCACCGCAGCTTCATCCTTTCACCGTAGAGGAAAAACACTCACCGCAGCTTCATCCTTTCACCGTAGAGGAAAAACACTCACCGCAGCTTCATCCTTTCACTGCAGGGGAAAAACACTCACCACAGCTTCATCCTTTCACTGCAGAGGAAAAACACTCACCACAGCTTCATCCTTTCACTGCAGAGTAAAAACACTCACCACAGCTTCATCCTTTCACTGCAGGGGAAAAACACTCACCACAGCTTCATCCTTTCACTGCAGAGTAAAAACACTCACCACAGCTCCATCCTTTCACTGCAGAGTAAAAACACTCACCACAGCTTCATCCTTTCACTGCAGAGGAAAAACACTCACCGCAGCTTCATCCTTTCACTGCAGAGGAAAAACACTCACCACAGCTTCATCCTTTCACTGCAGAGGAAAAACACTCACCACAGCTTCATCCTTTCACTGCAGAGGAAAAACACTCACCACAGCTTCATCCTTTCACTGCAGGGTAAAAACACTCACCGCAGCTTCATCCTTTCACTGCAGAGTAAAAACACTCACCACAGCTTCATCCTTTCACTGCAGGGTAAAAACACTCACCACAGCTTCATCCTTTCACTGCAGAGTAAAAACACTCACCGCAGCTTCATCCTTTCACTGCAGGGTAAAAACACTCACCGCAGCTTCATCCTTTCACTGCAGAGGAAAAACACTCACCACAGCTTCATCCTTTCACCGCAGGGTAAAAACACTCACCACAGCTTCATCCTTTCACTGCAGAGTAAAAACACTCACCACAGCTTCATCCTTTCACTGCAGGGTAAAAACACTCACCGCAGCTCCATCCTTTCACCGCAGGGTAAAAACACTCACCACAGCTTCATCCTTTCACTGCAGGGTAAAAACACTCACCACAGCTTCATCCTTTCACTGCAGAGTAAAAACACTCACCACAGCTTCATCCTTTCACTGCAGGGTAAAAACACTCACCGCAGCTTCATCCTTTCACTGCAGGGTAAAAACACTCACCGCAGCTTCATCCTTTCACTGCAGGGTAAAAACACTCACCGCAGCTTCATCCTTTCACTGCAGAGTAAAAACACTCACCACAGCTTCATCCTTTCACTGCAGAGTAAAAACACTCACCACAGCTTCATCCTTTCACTGCAGAGTAAAAACACTCACCACAGCTTCATCCTTTCACTGCAGAGTAAAAACACTCACCACAGCTTCATCCTTTCACTGCAGGGTAAAAACACTCACCGCAGCTTCATCCTTTCACTGCAGAGTAAAAACACTCACCACAGCTTCATCCTTTCACTGCAGAGTAAAAACACTCACCACAGCTTCATCCTTTCACTGCAGGGTAAAAACACTCACCGCAGCTTCATCCTTTCACTGCAGAGGAAAAACACTCACCACAGCTTCATCCTTTCACTGCAGAGGAAAAACACTCACCGCAGCTTCATCCTTTCACTGCAGGGTAAAAACACTCACCACAGCTTCATCCTTTCACTGCAGAGTAAAAACACTCACCACAGCTTCATCCTTTCACTGCAGGGTAAAAACACTCACCACAGCTTCATCCTTTCACTGCAGAGGAAAAACACTCACCGCAGCTCCATCCTTTCACTGCAGAGGAAAAACACTCACCGCAGCTCCATCCTTTCACTGCAGAGTAAAAACACTCACCACAGCTTCATCCTTTCACTGCAGAGGAAAAACACTCACCGCAGCTTCATCCTTTCACTGCAGGGGAAAAACACTCACCGCAGCTTCATCCTTTCACCGCAGAGGAAAAACACTCACCGCAGCTTCATCCTTTCACTGCAGAGTAAAAACACTCACCACAGCTTCATCCTTTCACTGCAGGGTAAAAACACTCACCACAGCTTCATCCTTTCACTGCAGGGTAAAAACACTCACCGCAGCTTCATCCTTTCACTGCAGAGTAAAAACACTCACCACAGCTTCATCCTGTCACCGCAGAGGAAAAACACTCACCGCAGCTTCATCCTTTCACTGCAGAGGAAAAACACTCACCACAGCTTCATCCTTTCACCGCAGAGTAAAAACACTCACCGCAGCTTCATCCTTTCACCGCAGAGTAAAAACACTCACCACAGCTTCATCCTTTCACTGCAGGGGAAAAACACTCACCACAGCTTCATCCTTTCACTGCAGAGTAAAAACACTCACCGCAGCTTCATCCTTTCACTGCAGGGTAAAAACACTCACCGCAGCTTCATCCTTTCACTGCAGAGGAAAAACACTCACCACAGCTTCATCCTTTCACTGCAGGGTAAAAACACTCACCGCAGCTTCATCCTTTCACTGCAGAGGAAAAACACTCACCACAGCTTCATCCTTTCACCGCAGAGTAAAAACACTCACCACAGCTTCATCCTTTCACTGCAGGGTAAAAACACTCACCGCAGCTTCATCCTTTCACTGCAGAGGAAAAACACTCACCACAGCTTCATCCTTTCACCGCAGAGTAAAAACACTCACCGCAGCTTCATCCTTTCACTGCAGGGTAAAAACACTCACCACAGCTTCATCCTTTCACTGCAGGGTAAAAACACTCACCACAGCTTCATCCTTTCACTGCAGGGTAAAAACACTCACCACAGCTTCATCCTTTCACTGCAGAGTAAAAACACTCACCACAGCTTCATCCTTTCACTGCAGAGGAAAAACACTCACCGCAGCTTCATCCTTTCACTGCAGAGTAAAAACACTCACCGCAGCTTCACTTCACCCACACAGTGTTTTATACAGTTTCTCTTTATGGAAACAGCTCCACAGCAAAGGGGAGCAGGATGAAGCTTACGGGAGATCGCTTGGAAATCAGGAAGTGAAAAAAAAAAAACACAAGAGAGAAAAAGTGAACAGAGAGGGAGGCGTCTGGGGAGAGGGAGAGCACCTGCGAGAGTCGCCTGGCAGGTCCCAGATGGACAGCTGCGCTCTGGGCTCTGCTCCTGAAGGTCCTGAGGCTCCTGAAGGTCCTGAGGCTCCTGAGGCTCCTGAAGGTCCTGAGGCTCCTGAAGGTCCTGAGGCTCCTGAAGGTCCTGAGGCTCCTGAGGCTCCTGAAGGTCCTGAGGCTCCTGAAGGTCCTGAGGCTCCTGAGGCTCCTGAAGGTCCTGAGGCTCCTGAAGGTCCTGAGGCTCCTGAAGGTCCTGAGGCTCCTGAAGGTCCTGGAGCTCCTGAAGGTCCTGAGGCTCCTGAAGTTCCTGAAGGTTCTGACCCGGGTCCTGCGGGTCGTGGAGCTCCTGAAGGTCCTGGAGGTCCGGCTCCAGCAGGTTGATGTGGACCACCAGGTCTGGGCTCAGGTGAGACATGAACATGGCACTGCGGCGCTTCAGGGAGCGGTTCTCACGAGACAACTGTGAAAACAACAGTAAAAGCAGCTTCGTTTGTACATGTGAAGTTTCAGGAACACTTTGGTCTGAGTTAAAGGGACACTGTGTAACATTTTGGACTATACTGTTGTCATCAGTGCACAACATGCTCCTATTGACCAGCTCAACACAGAAAATGCTCTTTCTGCAGAGAATAATAAAGAGTGATTTTAGATGAGGACCTAACCTATTTTAATATCAAATTCTACTGACTTTAATCACATCTCCATGGAGACGAGCTGGAGACGTGCCCACTCCTGGTAAAGTTACCACCGTCTTAGGGGAGCTGAGCCGCTCACAGCAAAAATACATGTTTGTTTGTTCATTTATGAGGTATTTTTCCAATGATGAAATTATCCATCATAAATTAAATGCTATTATTTCAATTTTATTTATAAGTGAAAATCCTACGCGGTGTGGCTTTAAATATGAACTCCGGCAAAGTCCTGGGTTTAGTTGAACATAATCAACAGTTTTAAAGTCGCCCACAGTGACTTTACCTCTTTTAACTCAAAGAAAATGCCACATTTGATCATTTTGAAAAGTCAGTTTTTAACTCGTGTTGACGTAAACGACCAGTGTAATAAAAGTCGTAAAACTGAAAGTCGATGCTACGACGCTCAGTGAAAAACACCACGACTCCACAAAGGTGTTTCCTTCACTTTGCGAAAGGGGTGAAACAGCGCCCCCAATTTGACGCTGGTGGCCGAAAAGTGTACTGCAGGGGTGGGCAGGTCTGTGAGGTGAAGGGCCGATTTTCATCATCACCAAATCACCGAGGGCCGAACCACTGAAGCCTCCAGTTCGGCTTTACCCAAATCTAAAAGCTGCAGAGCAACAGTGTAGTGCCTCATTTGAAAGCTAAGGCCTGCAAAACTAATGGTAGATTTTTGTTGCGTTGTTGCCGCTCTTTTGTCACATTTTTGAAGCGTCTTTGAAGTTTTTATTGTGGGTTTTTAAGTATTTTTGCCCTTTTTTCTCGTCACTTTTCTGTTGTTTTATTGTTGCTTTTCTGGCATATTTTAGTCGTTCTTTTGTGGTGTTTATGTCGCTTTTTCGTCACTTTGTTGTTGTGTTTCGACGCCATTTTGATGCTTTCTTAGGTTTGGGTAAAGCCAAACAGGGGAAAATGTGCTCAGTTCAGGCGGGAGTTAAGAGGTTAAATAACACATGTAAACAGCAACATTTTGTATTTATATTATACTGTTTTTACACAAATTTCAAATGATGCTGTCCAGTCGAGACGCTTTTAGATTTGGGTAAAGCCTCGGGTTGAGAGGTTGGTCTGATTATTCTGCCTCGCGCCTGTTTGTTTCCCTCTGATTCCACATCTGTAAACGTTCCCGTGGTGATGGTTTATCCGTCTCCGTGGCGACGCACAGATGTCACTGTCAGACCGTCCTGGACAAAGCCGCGTCTGCTTTACATAAAAATAATAATAATAATAATAACATGATGGCGGCGCGTCCGAGTCTGTAATCAGGGAAATGACGGGGTCCGAGGCGCCATCAAAACAACGCCACAATCACCGACGGCAACCGCGGCGCAATCACCGCGGCGACGCCACACACACCCACAGAGCCGCAGGAAAACATCTGTCAACAGCAGCCCGGGTCAGGAGGAAACACGGAAACATCAACATGGAAACATCAACACGGAAACATCAACACGGAAACATCAACACGGAAACATCAACACGGAAACATCAACACGGAAACATCAACACGGAAACATCAACACGGAAACATCAACACACGGAAACATCAACACGGAAACATCAACACGGAAACATCAACACACGGAAACATCAACACGGAAACATCAACACGGAAACATCAACACGGAAACATCAACACGGAAACATCAACACACGGAAACATCAACACGGAAACATCAACACGGAAACATCAACACGGAAACATCAACACGGAAACATCAACACGGAAACATCAACACGGAAACATCAACACACGGAAACATCAACACGGAAACATCAACACGGAAACATCAACACGGAAACATCAACACACGGAAACATCAACACGGAAACATCAACACGGAAACATCAACACGGAAACATCAACACACGGAAACATCAACACGGAAACATCAACACGGAAACATCAACACACGGAAACATCAACACGGAAACATCAACACGGAAACATCAACACGGAAACATCAACACGGAAACATCAACACGGAAACATCAACACGGAAACATCAACACGGAAACATCAACACGGAAACATCAACACGGAAACATCAACACGGAAACATCAACACGGAAACATCAACACGGAAACATCAACACGGAAACATCAACACGGAAACATCAACACGGAAACATCAACACGGAAACATCAACACGGAAACATCAACACGGAAACATCAACACGGAAACATCAACACGGAAACATCAACACGGAAACATCAACACGGAAACATCAACACGGAAACATCAACACGGAAACATCAACACGGAAACATCAACACGGAAACATCAACACACGGAAACATCAACACGGAAACATCAACACGGAAACATCAACACGGAAACATCAACACACGGAAACATCAACACGGAAACATCAACACGGAAACATCAACACGGAAACATCAACACGGAAACATCAACACACGGAAACATCAACACGGAAACATCAACACACGGAAACATCAACACACGGAAACATCAACACGGAAACATCAACACGGAAACATCAACACGGAAACATCAACACGGAAACATCAACACGGAAACATCAACACGGAAACATCAACACACGGAAACATCAACACACAGAAACATCAACACGGAAACATCAACACACGGAAACATCAACACACGGAAACATCAACACACGGAAACATCAACACGGAAACATCAACACACGGAAACATCAACACACGGAAACATCAACACGGAAACATCAACACGGAAACATCAACACACGGAAACATCAACACACGGAAACATCAACATGCGAGGAACATCAACACACAGAAACATCAACACGGAAACATCAACACGGAAACATCAACACACAGAAACATCAACACGGAAACATCAACACACAGAAACATCAACACGGAAACATCAACACGGAAACATCAACACACGGAAACATCAACACGGAAACATCAACACGGAAACATCAACACGGAAACATCAACACATGGAAACATCAACACATGGAAACATCAACACGGAAACATCAACACGGAAACATCAACACACGGAAACATCAACACACGGAAACATCAACACGGAAACATCAACACGGAAACATCAACACACGGAAACATCAACACGGAAACATCAACATGGAAACATCAACACGGAAACATCAACACGGAAACATCAACACACGGAAACATCAACACGGAAACATCAACACGGAAACATCAACACGGAAACATCAACACGGAAACATCAACACGGAAACATCAACACGGAAACATCAACACGGAAACATCAACACGGAAACATCAACACGGAAACATCAACACGGAAACATCAACACGGAAACATCAACACGGAAACATCAACACACGGAAACATCAACACGGAAACATCAACACGGAAACATCAACACGGAAACATCAACACGGAAACATCAACACGGAAACATCAACACGGAAACATCAACACGGAAACATCAACACGGAAACATCAACACGGAAACATCAACACACGGAAACATCAACACGGAAACATCAACACGGAAACATCAACACGGAAACATCAACACACGGAAACATCAACACGGAAACATCAACACGGAAACATCAACACGGAAACATCAACACGGAAACATCAACACACGGAAACATCAACACGGAAACATCAACACGGAAACATCAACACACGGAAACATCAACACACGGAAACATCAACACGGAAACATCAACACGGAAACATCAACACGGAAACATCAACACGGAAACATCAACACGGAAACATCAACACGGAAACATCAACACACGGAAACATCAACACGGAAACATCAACACGGAAACATCAACACGGAAACATCAACACGGAAACATCAACACGGAAACATCAACACGGAAACATCAACACGGAAACATCAACACGGAAACATCAACACGGAAACATCAACACGGAAACATCAACACGGAAACATCAACACGGAAACATCAACACGGAAACATCAACACGGAAACATCAACACGGAAACATCAACACGGAAACATCAACACGGAAACATCAACACGGAAACATCAACACGGAAACATCAACAAGGAAACATCAACACGGAAACATCAACACGGAAACATCAGCACACGGAAACATCAACATGCGAGGAACACATGTACTGAGCAGGGCGGCCCGGGGGCCAGGACCGGCACCACAGGGGATAAGATCTGGCCCAGAGAGGAGGAGTCACCAGAGTCTAGTTCTGTAATGTGACCTGTAGGGGGGGCTGTTGCACTTTAGCCTGAACTCACTTTCCCTCTTAAGTCTGGGATCAGCTAATTAATGTGACTCCCCCATGGACGTGATTGACAGGTGCATCAGCCAATCAGAGAACAGCCGGACGTGACACAGACCCGCCTTTTGTAAACGAGGAAGTTCGAGTTTTTATGAAGCATCGAGCGACTCGAATGTGTTCATTACGTTTGGAACGGGATGAAAAATACTTTGGACTGACGGCAACGAAGCAGCGACATTCAGGACATTACAGAAAATATATGTGATATATATATATATATATATATATATCACCTAACTCAGACACCGAGTAATCAGTAATCCGATTACTATTTCAAGTGGCAACCCCGTTTGTTTATGTCAGGACAGTGTTACCTTGGTGGCCAGAGCCTCGGCGTTCTCTCTGCAGGACTGTTGGATCTGAAGGTTCTTCTGGATCTGCCCGACCTCCTCCAGCACCAGCTCCGACACTGAGAGTCAACAAACATAAACATCAGGAACATGACTGTGTGAAGCAGAAGAACCTCCTCCAGCACCAGCTCCGACACTGAGAGTCAAACATAAACATCAGGAACATGACTCTGTGTGAAGCAGAAGAACCTCCTCCAGCACCAGCTCCGACACTGAGAGTCAAACATAAACATCAGGAACATGACTCTGTGTGAAGCAGAAGAACCTCCTCCAGAACCAGCTCCGACACTGAGAGTCAACAAACATGAACATCAGGAACATGACTCTGTGTGAAGCAGAAGAACCTCCTCCAGAACCAGCTCTTACACTGACACAGGGTCAACCTTTAACCTCTTACCACCCGCCTGAACCAAATGCATTCTGTCTCTTTGGCTGTTATATAGGTCTGTGTAGCACCTCATTTGAAAGCTAAGACCCACAAAACTGATCTTTTCCCTCGCGTTGTTGCTGTGTCACCTTTTTTTTTGTCACTTTTTTGTTGAATTTTTGTAATTTTTTTGTTGATTTTTTGTGTATTTTGTAGATTTTTTGGTTGATTTTTTGTCATTTTTTTGTCATTTTTTTGTTGATTTTTTTGTCATTTTTTTGTTGAATTTTTGTCATTTTTTGTTAATTTTTGTCACATTTATGTTATTTTTTTGTTTAATTTTTGTTGATTTTTGTTGATTTTTTTGTTGATTTTTTTGTCACATTTTTGTTGAATTTTTGTAATTTTTTTGTTGAATTTTTTTCACTTTTTTGTTGAATTTTTGTTGAATTTTTGTCACATTTTTGTTGAATTTTTGTCACATTTTTGTTGAATTTTTGTCACATTTTTGTCACATTTTTGTTGAATTTTTGTTGAATTTTTGTCACATTTTTGTTGCGTTTACTTCCTTGTTTTCTTCTCATTTTTTGTGGCTGTTCTGGTGCTTTATACCTAGAGAAGCTTTCTGAATGGGGTAAAGCCAAACTGGACAGAATGGGATCCGTTCCGGTGGGAGTTAAGAGGTTAACAAACTAAACATCTGGTCCACACTGTAACTCTATCTAAAGCAGAAGCTCCTCCTCCAGTTAGTGAGAGCGCCCTCTGCTGTCCGTGACAGAGCGCCCTCTGCTGGCAGGAGCGGATCCACCACTATATTTTATGTTTTACAACTGTATTGTTCGGGTCAGCTCTTTAGGATTCAGGTCGTTTGGGAACAAAAATAACAAGTAATTCCGCTGCTGTTCTGAGTCATGTCTCTGTATCTGTAGCTCCTCCAGGGGGCGCTCTCTCACGGTGGACCTGTGGGATAGAATGGTGTGGTACCTGTGTGGTACCTGTGTGGTACCTGTGTGGTACCTGTGTGGTACCTGTGTGGAAATGCTGCAGTTTGTGAACGGCCTCATCTCGCTCCTGCTCCAGACGCCGACACTGACCACAAACAAAACTCTTTCAATATATATATTATAAAGTACTTTATACACAGGGTAATATCATAAAGTACTTCATACACAGGATAATATTATAAAGTACTTCATACACAGGATAATATTATAAAGTACTTCATACACAGGATAATATTATAAAGTACTTCATACACAGGATAATATCATAAAGTACTTCATACACAAGATAATATTATAAAGTACTTCATACACAGGATAATATTATAAAGTACTTCATACACAGGATAATATTATAAAGTACTTCATACACAGGATAATATTATAAAGTACTTCATACACAGGATCATATCTTAAAGTACTTCATTCGAGTCACTGATGAAGTTCGTACCTTGTTCTGAGCCTCGTCGTGTTTCCTCTGAAGAGCATCGTACTCCTCTCGGACTGGGAACAACATAGGACGCCACATTATGGTTTAGTCCTGGTTTAGTCCTGGTTTAGTCCTGGTTTAGTCCTGGTTTAGTCCCGGTTTAGTCCCGGTTTAGTCCCGGTTTAGCCCTGGTTTAGTCCTGGTTTAGTCCCGGTTTAGTCCCGGTTTACTCCCAGCTAAGCCCTGGTTTACTCCTGGTTTAGCCCGGGTTTAGTCCTGGTTTAGTCCCAGTTTAGTCCTGGTTTAGTCCTGTTTTAGCCCTGGTTTAGCCCTGGTTTAGCCCTGGTTTAGTCCCGGTTTAGACCCTGGAATAGTCCTGGTTTAGCCCTGGTTTAGTCCCGGTTTAGACCCTGGAATAGTCCTGGTTTAGCCCTGGTTTAGTCCTTCTTTACTCCCGGTTTAGTCCTGGTTTAGTCCTGTTTTAGCCCTGGTTTAGCCCTGGTTTAGCCCTGGTTTAGTCCCAGTTTAGACCCTGGAATAGTCCTGGTTTAGCCCTGGTTTAGTCCCGGTTTAGACCCTGGAATAGTCCTGGTTTAGCCCTGGTTTAGTCCCGGTTTAGACCCTGGAATAGTCCTGGTTTAGCCCTGGTTTAGTCCTTCTTTACTCCCGGTTTAGTCCTTCTTTAATCCTGGTTTAGTCCCGGTTTAGACCTGGTTTAGTCCTGGTTTACTCCTGGTTTAGCCCGGGTTTAGTCCTGGTTTAGTCCCAGTTTAGTCCTGGTTTAGCCCTGGTTTAGTCCTGGTTTAGTCCCGGTTTAGTCCTGGTTTAGTCCTGGTTTAGTCCTTCTTTACTCCCGGTTTAGCCCTGGATTAGCCCTGGTTTAATCCCGGTTTAGTCCTGTTTTAGCCCTGGTTTAGCCCGGGTTTAGTCCTGGTTTAGTCCCAGTTTAGTCCTGGTTTAGACCCTGGAATAGTCCTGGTTTAGTCCCAGTTTAGTCCTGGTTTAGTCCTGGTTTAGTCCTTCTTTACTCCCGGTTTAGCCCTGGATTAGCCCTGGTTTAATCCCGGTTTAGTCCTGTTTTAGTCCTGGTTTAGCCCTGGTTTAGTCCTGGTTTAGTCCCGGTTTAGTCCTGGTTTAGTCCTGGTTTAGTCCTTCTTTACTCCCGGTTTAGCCCTGGATTAGCCCTGGTTTAATCCCGGTTTAGTCCTGTTTTAGCCCTGGTTTAGCCCGGGTTTAGTCCTGGTTTAGTCCTGGTTTAGTCCCGGTTTAGACCCTGGAATAGTCCTGGTTTAGTCCCAGTTTAGTCCTGGTTTAGTCCTGGTTTAGTCCTTCTTTACTCCCGGTTTAGCCCTGGATTAGCCCTGGTTTAATCCCGGTTTAGTCCTGTTTTAGCCCTGGTTTAGCCCGGGTTTAGTCCTGGTTTAGTCCCAGTTTAGTCCTGGTTTAGACCCTGGAATAGTCCTGGTTTAGTCCCGGTTTAGTCCCCGCTCTGCTCCGCTCTGATTCAGTCGTCCCCGTGAGTCGCTCTGGTTGAATCTCAGAAAAGGCTGATGGTTTTTTGTGGAAGTGCAAAAAGGAGGAAGAGGAACAAACCGCTCACAAACCGGTCACACCGTCCGTTTATTTTCTACGTCCGTGACTCAGATTAAATCCACGAGAGAACCAAGTCAGAACGAACCTATGCCTAGGGCTGGCCCTGTAAAGTGGAGATGTTCTTAAAGAGGGGGTATTCTGCTTTTTTCAGTCCCATAGCACCAGTCTATATCACACTACAATGATGACAAACCTTCTGCTGGTCTGTAAATGCAGTAAATTAGAATAACTGCCTTGTATAAAATGTCTCTCTCAAAATGGCCTCTGTCTCTTTAACCTCTTAACTCTCGCCTGAACCGAGAGGATCTTTTTCCTCACGTCATCAGATTTTTTTTCCATCATTTTTTTGTTGGGGATTCAACTCATTTTTGTAACTTTTTTGTCATATTTTTTTTGTCATTTTTTCGTCCATTTTTTATCAAATTTTGGTCATTTTTTGGTCGAATTTTTATCATATTTTTGTAATTTTTTGTCACATTTTGTTTCATTTTTGTCATTTTTTCGTCCATTTTTTGTCACATTTCCATCATTGTTTTCGTCTCAGTTTTGTTGCTTTTTTACAGAAGCTTTTGGATTGGGGTAAAGCCAAACTGGGAGAAAAAGTGCTCGGTTCAGGTGGGAGTTAAGGGGTTAAGAACCTCTGAGCCTTTAGACACGCCCCCTCCACACGCTGTCTGTGGCATCAGTGGGGAGGGGGTTCTGCTGAGGAGCAGTGGTTGGTTACTCGGCTGGTGACGAAAGCTCGGAGGCGTCTCCAGGAGGTGGGGGCGTTCCTAGGAGGACTCAGGCAAACCTGTCCCTAAAATGGCCGCCATCAGAGTTTTTACAGATTACTCAAAAATACGCAATACTAAGTAACTCCTGCCCCTGGAGGCCGTAAGCGCCACTGCAGGCGTCGTACATGTTGTGTTTTTTACTCTTTAATCGTCCGTGAGAGTAAATCCTGCACTGACAGAAAAGACAGATTCTTTTCACTCAGACTTGGCTGTAAATACTGTTTAAGTGACGCTAGCCCGCAGTTAGCTTTGTCCGTTAGCCTGTTAGCTTCTTCTTCGTGATTCCATTAGTGTGTATTGGTGACTCCGACCCAAGTTGCAATTGTGGTTTTCTGGCCAGAACCTACGGGAAGGATTTATTAAGGTAAACAAGTTACTGAGTTCTGCTTTAACGAGTGGAATGAAAACTCGTGATGGGATTTACGGCTCTTTTCTGGAGCCGAGTCTTTGGGTTCAAAAGACTCGGCTCTTTTTGATGTAACGCTGTAAAAACTCCAGCCAGAAAAAAGGATCTTATCAAATCTAATAGTAGAGTCTGTGACCGTCTGACTGATCGTTTTAGTTTAGGTCCCGGTCTGTCCTGGTCTGACCCGGTCTGTCCCGGTCTGTCCCGGTCTGGTCCCGGTCTGGTCCCGGTCTGGTCCCGGTCTGGTCCCGGTCAGTCCCGGTCTGGTCCCGGTCTGGTCCCGGTCAGTCCCGGTCTGGTCCCGGTCTGGTCCCGGTCTGGTCCCGGTCTGGTCCCGGTCTGTCCCGGTCAGTCCCGGTCTGGTCCCGGTCTGGTCCCGGTCTGGTCCCGGTCTGACCTGGTCTGGTCCCGGTCTGGTCCCAGTCGGTCCCGGTCTGTCCCGTGTGAGTCCGTGTGGGTCCCGGTCTGGTCCCGGTCTGTCCCAGTCTGGTCCCGGTCTGGTCCTCGTCTGGTCCCGGTCTGACCCGGTCTGACCTGTGTGAGTCCGTGTGAGTCCCGGTCTGGTCCCGGTCAGTCCCGGTCAGTCCCGGTCTGTCCCGGTCTGGTCCCGGTCTGTCCCGGTCAGTCCCGGTCTGTCCCGGTCAGTCCCGGTCTGGTCCCGGTCTGTCCCGGTCAGTCCCGGTCTGGTCCCGGTCAGTCCCGGTCAGTCCCGGTCTGTCCCGGTCAGTCCCGGTCTGGTCCCGGTCTGGTCCCGGTCTGTCCCGGTCAGTCCCGGTCTGGTCCCGGTCTGTCCCGGTCTGGTCCCGGTCTGGTCCCGGTCTGGTCCCGGTCTGGTCCCGGTCTGGTCCCGGTCTGGTCCCGGTCTGGTCCCGGTCTGGTCCCGGTCTGGTCCCGGTCTGTCCCGGTCTGGTCCCGGTCTGGTCCCGGTCTGGTCCCGGTCTGGTCCTGGTCTGGTCCCGGTCTGTCCCGGTCTGGTCCCGGTCTGGTCCCGGTCTGGTCCCGGTCTGGTCCTGGTCTGGTCCCGGTCTGGTCCCGGTCTGTCCCGGTCTGTCCCGGTCTGTCCCGGTCTGGTCCCGGTCTGGTCCCGGTCTGTCCCGGTCTGTCCCGGTCTGGTCCCGGTCTGGTCCCGGTCTGTCCCGGTCTGGTCCCGGTCTGGTCCCGGTCTGTCCCGGTCTGGTCCCGGTCTGGTCCCGGTCTGTCCCGGTCTGTCCCGGTCTGGTCCCGGTCTGGTCCCGGTCTGTCCCGGTCTGGTCCCGGTCTGGTCCCGGTCTGTCCCGGTCTGGTCCCAGTCGGTCCCGGTCTGTCCCGGTCTGTCCCGGTCTGGTCCCAGTCGGTCCCGGTCTGTCCCGGTCTGGTCCCGGTCGGTCCCGGTCTGTCCCGGTCTGGTCCCGGTCTGGTCCCGGTCTGGTCCCAGTCGGTCCCGGTCTGGTCCCGGTCTGGTCCCAGTCGGTCCCGGTCTGTCCCGGTCTGGTCCCGGTCTGGTCCCGGTCTGTCCCGGTCAGTCCCGGTCTGTCCCGGTCTGTCCCGGTCTGGTCCCGGTCTGTCCCGGTCTGGTCCCGGTCTGGTCCCGGTCTGGTCCCGGTCAGTCCCGGTCAGTCCCGGTCTGTCCCGGTCAGTCCCGGTCTGGTCCCGGTCTGTCCCGGTCTGTCCCGGTCTGTCCCGGTCTGGTCCCGGTCTGTCCCGGTCAGTCCCGGTCTGTCCCGGTCTGTCCCGGTCTGTCCCGGTCTGTCCCGGTCTGGTCCCGGTCTGGTCCCGGTCAGTCCCGGTCAGTCCCGGTCTGTCCCGGTCAGTCCCGGTCTGGTCCCGGTCTGTCCCGGTCAGTCCCGGTCTGTCCCGGTCTGTCCCGGTCTGTCCCGGTCTGTCCCGGTCTGTCCCGGTCAGTCCCGGTCTGGTCCCGGTCTGGTCCCGGTCTGGTCCCGGTCTGGTCCCGGTCTGTCCCGGTCTGTCCCGGTCTGGTCCCGGTCTGGTCCCGGTCTGGTCCCGGTCAGTCCCGGTCAGTCCCGGTCTGTCCCGGTCAGTCCCGGTCTGGTCCCGGTCTGTCCCGGTCAGTCCCGGTCTGTCCCGGTCAGTCCCGGTCTGGTCCCGGTCAGTCCCGGTCAGTCCCGGTCTGGTCCCGGTCTGTCCCGGTCAGTCCCGGTCTGTCCCGGTCAGTCCCGGTCTGGTCCCGGTCAGTCCCGGTCAGTCCCGGTCTGGTCCCGGTCTGTCCCGGTCTGGTCCCGGTCTGTCCCGGTCTGTCCCGGTCTGGTCCCGGTCTGGTCCCGGTCAGTCCCGGTCTGGTCCCGGTCTGACCTGGTCTGGTCCCGGTCTGGTCCCAGTCGGTCCCGGTCTGTCCCGGTCTGGTCCCGGTCAGTCCCGGTCTGGTCCCGGTCTGGTCCCGGTCTGTCCCGGTCTGGTCCCGGTCTGACCTGGTCTGGTCCCGGTCTGGTCCCAGTCGGTCCCGGTCTGTCCCGGTCTGGTCCCGGTCTGTCCCGGTCTGGTCCCGGTCTGGTCCCGGTCTGTCCCGGTCTGGTCCCGGTCTGTCCCGGTCTGTCCCGGTCTGGTCCCGGTCTGGTCCCGGTCTGTCCCGGTCTGTCCCGGTCTGGTCCCGGTCTGGTCCTGGTCTGGTCCCGGTCTGGTCCCGGTCTGTCCCGGTCTGTCCCGGTCTGTCCCGGTCTGGTCCCGGTCTGTCCCGGTCAGTCCCGGTCTGGTCCCGGTCTGGTCCCGGTCTGGTCCCGGTCTGACCTGGTCTGGTCCCGGTCTGGTCCCAGTCGGTCCCGGTCTGTCCCGGTCTGTCCCGGTCTGGTCCCAGTCGGTCCCGGTCTGTCCCGGTCTGTCCCGGTCTGGTCCCGGTCTGGTCCCGGTCTGTCCCGGTCTGTCCCGGTCTGGTCCCGGTCAGTCCCGGTCTGTCCCGGTCTGGTCCCGGTCTGTCCCGGTCTGGTCCCGGTCTGTCCCGGTCTGTCCCGGTCTGGTCCCGGTCTGGTCCCGGTCTGTCCCGGTCTGGTCCCGGTCTGGTCCCGGTCTGTCCCGGTCTGGTCCCAGTCGGTCCCGGTCTGTCCCGGTCTGGTCCCGGTCTGTCCCGGTCTGGTCCCGGTCTGTCCCGGTCTGGTCCCGGTCTGGTCCCAGTCGGTCCCGGTCTGGTCCCAGTCGGTCCCGGTCTGTCCCGTGTGAGTCCGTGTGGGTCCCGGTCTGGTCCCGGTCTGTCCCAGTCTGGTCCCGGTCTGGTCCCGGTCTGGTCCTCGTCTGGTCCCGGTCTGTCCCGGTCTGGTCCTCGTCTGGTCCCGGTCTGACCTGTGTGAGTCCGTGTGGGTGATCTACAGGCCTCAGATTCAGTCTCACGGCCCAGACGTGGCCCGCGGGCCCCGTGTTGGACACAGGCAGAGGCGGTGACGCAACACGACTCTTACTCGAGTTAAAGCTGAATGTTTTAGTGACTCTAAGATCATTTAGAGACAGAAGCACTTTTAATATGACTCAAGGAGAAGTCAAAAGTTAAAAGTATTTGCAGAAGTAGTTAGTGCATGTATTTGAGTAAATGTAACTGAGTAAATGTAACTGAGTAAATGTAACTGAGTAAATGTAACTGAGTAAATGTAACTGAGTAAATGTAACTGAGTAAATGTAACTGAGTAAATGTAACTGAGTATTACCCACTGTATTTCCAGTGCGGCCTGTGTTTGTACAATTTCTTCTTAACCCCTTAACTCCCGCCTGAACCGAGCACATTTTCTCCAGTTTGGCTTTACCCCAATCCAAAAGCTTCTGGAAAAAAGGTGTGGAAATAGTGACAAAACTGAGACGAAAACAATGATGGAAAAGTGGCAAAAATGTGACAAAAAATGACTAAAATGTGACAAAAAAATGTTTTTAAATGGCCAAAAAATTTGACAAAAATGTGATAGAAATTGATGAAAAAATGACAAAAATGCAACAAAAAATGACAAAAAATGTATAAAAATTGACGAAAAAAATGACAAAAATGTGATACAAATTTGACCAAAAAAATTACAATAATGTGAAAAAAAATGACAAAAATTTGATCCAAAAATGACAAAAATGCAGCAAAAAATGACTAAAATGTGACAAAAATGCATAAAAAATTGACGAAAAAATGACAAAAATGTGATAAAAATGTGAGAAAAAATTCATAAAAAATTGACCAAAAAAATTACAATAATGTGAAAAAAATGACAAAAATTTGATCAAAAAAATGACAAAAATGCAGCAAAAAAATGACAGAAATTTTATAAAAATTTGTCGAGCGCAGTGTGATTTGGGCAGAAACAAGTGGAAGAAGATGGACGGTCGTTTCTGAAAACACGCCTTTCGGAAGCTTCTATCGCTCACATCGACGTGATCGTGTTGGAGCTTCAGTCGTCCATCATCCTCATGGCGCCCCCTGCAGGTGGGGGGTCCACAGAAGGACGGCCTCACGATTAACCAGGCCTGTCGGTCTCTCATAAGAGGCTTCTGAACCGTTACCAAGGACCGGTTTGCCCCGGGAGACCCTACGTCAGGGGGAGGCAGGTTTTCTTGACCGATTTTCTTTATTGTAAACAGAGCGAGGGCCAAAGCCGCTGATTATTCACCAAAAGTAAAGCACAACACTGGAAACATGACCATCATGAGAGAAATGACTTAAAATGGCTTGAATTAAAGTTCTTCTATATTGAATTTGAGTCGGATTGAACTAATCCAAGACACAAATGCGACAGCGCCAATGGAACAAGAATAAAACCCACTTAAATAATTGTTTTTCACTTAAAATGACACAAAATTATCTGAATTAAGGCGAGACACTGCAGGTGAATAGGGAAAAAATGTATATTTACAGATTTCAATTTGAAACTGTTGCTGTCGATCACTGACTGGCATAAATGTGAGAAAAAAATACATGGCAAGTTTTCTGTCATTTTATCTTTTCATTTAAGAACAAGGTGTTTTATGCCTAAAAATGCCCCAAATTTCCCATCTTTTCGGCGACGAAAGATAGAGCTACATTCAAATGTATTGTTTCATTTTATTGATGAATGAGTTGCCAAGACTTTCTCAGAGCGGATTTAGGATTTCTTGTTTGGTTTTAAAATAAGCTGTTTTTTAGTGGAATTTTTTTTTATTTTTTTGACATTCAAAACTCAATAAATGAGGCTTAAGGGATTTAATAATAAAAAATCCCTCTGGAAAAAATCTTCCAAATATTGTTCAGTCCGAGGCTGGAAAATGTGACGTCTTTAGGTCCGACTGACGTGGACATAGTGTCGCCACAATGACAGAAACATGTGTTTGGAGAAAAAGGCCCTTGAAATCGCATTCTCCCATATAAGTCTATGGGGGAACATTGAATCAGCGCAATATTTAAACATGTTATTGTGAAGATTAGGCATATTTTCTGTTTCCGGGTGAAAGCTTGTATGTTCAGAGACCAATGTGGCCCAAAACCTGAAAACTGAAAAAATTGAGTTTTGCCTGTAGTGTCTCCTCTTAAGAGAATAACGACGACTAGAGGTTTGATCTCATCTAAGATCAGACCAAATCTACTCAAACCTTAGATTGAATCTGTTCATTCAAGGAGATTTATGTCATTTCTTCCTTAACCTCTTAACTCCCGCCTGAACAGAGAGGATCTTTTTCCTCACGTCACCACATTTTTTATCCATCATTTTTTTGTTGGGTATTCAACTCATTTTTGTAACTTTGTCATTTTTTCCGTCAATTTTTTTGTCACATTTTTTTCATTTTTTTTGTCACATTTTTATCCAATTTTGGTCATTTTTTGGTCATTTTTCATCCATTTTTTGTCACATTTTTGTCATTTTTTTGGTCATTTTTCATCAAATTTTGTTCATTTTTTTGTCACATTTTGTAACATTTTTTGTCACATTTCCATCATTGTTTTCTTCTCAGTTTTGTTGCTATTTTCTCACCTTTTTTCCAGAAGCTTTTGGATTGGGGTAAAGCCAAACTGGAGAAAAATGTGCTCGGTTCAGGTGGGAGTTCAGGGGTTAAAACGATTATCCTTTTCCAGTGCACTTCTTTCAAATGCCAGTGTTATGACCTAAGCTCCAGGATGATTCAGATGAAGTTTGTCCACCAGAGGGCAGTGTTCAGACAGATGGAAGCCGCTCTGAATCTCCTGATCTTCATCGAGGAAAATAAAGACTCTCCAGACGGATTATTACAGTCATATAATTTACTCTTTATTTCACTCACAGACGTCACAAAGAAGAGCTGAAGGAATGTCTCGGATTTCCCAAAGTAACAAAACTGATATGTGAACTCGATCTGGAGCCGGGTTCCTCCAAACAGACGAGAGAACGCGGATCTTCACCAAATCACGTCAGACTAAATCATTTCCATCGAACATAAAAAATCAGATCAGAGCAAGAAAAAAGCCACAAAAATAAAAAGACACAAAACTAGAACATCTTTGTACAGTTAGAACGACACGATCCTGATTTTAGGGAAGAAACTTTTCACGTCTGAATAAATAACACGAGCACTTTTTCAGATAAAACATTTCACTTTTTTTTTCCAACGACGACGACACGCAGGCGACACTAGGGGGCGGCAGAGGCCAGGAGGGGGAGGCAGAGCTTTGAAAACTGGGATGTAGACGGAGGGGGAGGTGGGAGGGGCTTGGGAGCGGACAGGGGGAGGTGGGAGTGGCCTGGGGGAGGTGGGAGGAGCTTGGGAGCGGACAGGGGGAGGTGGGAGGAGCTTGGGAGCGGACAGGGGGAGGTGGGAGGGGCCTGGGGGAGGTGGGAGGGGCTTGGGAGCGGACAGGGGGAGGTGGGAGGGGCTTGGGAGCGGACAGGGGGATGTGGGAGTGGCCTGGGGGAGGTGGGAGGGGCTTGGAAGCGGACAGGGGAGGTGGGAGGGGCTTGGGAGCGGACAGGGGGAGATGGGAGGGGCTTGGGCTCGGACAGGGGGAGGTGGGAGGGGTTTGGGTGCGGACAGGGGAGATGGGAGGGGCTTGGGAGCGGACAGGGGGAGGTGGGAGTGGCCTGGGGGAGGTGGGAGTGGCTTGGGAGCGGACAGGGGGAGTTGGGAGGGGCTTGGGAGTGGCCTGGGGGAGGTGGGAGTGGCTTGGGAGCGGACAGGGGGAGTTGGGAGGGGCTTGGGAGTGGACAGGGGGAGGTGGGAGTGGCTTGGGAGCGGACAGGGGGAGGTGGGAGTGGCTTGGGAGCGGACAGGGGGAGTTGGGAGGGGCTTGGGAGTGGCCTGGGGGAGGTGGGAGGGGCTTGGATGTGGACAGGGGGATCGTAGGGGGATTGTAGGAGGCTTTAGTGGCGCGCGCCGGACTCTCGGGGGTAGAACTCTGCGATCGTGCTCTGTGGGATCCTCTTGAGCATTTCTTTGGGGAAGATTCGCAGCAGCTGCCAGCCGATGTCCAGCGTCTCGAAGACCGTCCGGTTGTCGTACGGACCTGGGGAGAGAGAGCAGAGGCGCCGTCAGACGGTCAGGCCGAGGCGGCGAACACTCCGCACGATGCAAGTGACCTCTCGTTAAAGTCCCGCCCCCTAAGTGACCCTTTTTGAAGCAACACCAGCGTGATCTCCTCCTGATGTCAGAGTCTAGATGCACGATATCAAAAGCTCACGATACGATTTCGATATTGATCTCACGGTGCGATATTGTCAAACTCTTAACTCTGAACCGAGAGGATCTTTTTCCTCAGTCATCAGATTTTTTTTCCATCATTTTTTGGTTGGTTATTCAACTCATTTTTGTAACTTTTTGGTCATTTTTTTGTCCTTTCTTGTCACTTTTTTTTTGTCTTTTTTGTCAAATTTTTATCAAATTTTTGTCATTTTTTGTCACATTTTTTCGTCAATTTTTTATCAAATTTTTGTCATTTTTTGTCACATTTTTGTCTTTTTTTTGTCCCTTTTTTTTCTTCATTTTTTTGACAATTTTTTTAATCAAATTTTTGTCATTTTTTTCAGTTTTTTGTCATTTTTTTGTCACATTTTTTCTTCAATTTTTAATCAATTTTTTGTCAATTTTTTATTAAATTTTTGTCACATTTTTGTCAATTTTTCTTCCATTTTTTTTGTCAATTTCTTGTGACATTTTTGTGACTCGGTTCAGGTGGGAGTTAAGGGGTTAATGATGATAATAACAAAAAAGTGACATTTAATCTGTTTTTTCCAGTCACCAGGACATTTATTGTTATATCTTTGGATCATCAAAACATAAACGCTACAATATAAACAAATTAAGTTGTTTTTTTAATTTAACCCCTTAACTCCCGCCTGAACCGAGAGGATCTTCTTCCTCACGTCATCAGATTCTTTTTTTTCCAGCATTTTTTTGTTGGGTATTCAACTCATTTATGTAACTTGTGTGTCATTTTTTGGTCATTTTTTTTTCTTCACATTTTTGTATTTTTTTGTAAATTTTTGTTAATTTTTTGTCAAATTTGTATCAATTTTTTGTCGTTTTTTTGTCACATATTTGTCATATTTTTGTAATTTTTTGGTCATTTTTTGTTAATTTTTTGTCAATTTTTTTTAATCACATTTTTCTCTTTTTTTGTAACATTTTTGTCATTTTTTTGTCCATTTCTTGAGACATTTTTGCCACTTTTTCATCAATTTTTCGTCACTTTTTTGTCACATTTCCATCATTGTTTTCGTCTCAGTTTTGTCGCTATTTTCACACCTTTTTTCCAGAAGCTTTTGGATTGGGGTAAAGCCAAACTGGAGAAATTGTGCTCGGTTCAGGCGGGAGTTAAGGGGTTAAAAAAAGCCGAAATGTTCATCATTATGCAGCATTTATAGTCTCTGAATAAATCCATATCGTTAAATCCCTGATCCAAACCAAAGACAAACGCTTAGAATTTCAGAAACTTCCTCTGTAAACTTCTGCCGGGCCTGTGGGGGGCGCTGTGGCGTTTCCAAACAGAACAAGAACATAGAACAAGACTGTAGATGGGGATGTGTGCGGCCGTGCTGGGACCTCATTTTCTATTTTTGGACAATGATCGTTTTCAAATTAAAAGAATAAATGTTAAAAGAATCTCTTCCCTCGATCGTTGGGAGTTTTGTGGTCGCCGTGTCTCACCCTGAGCGATGAAGTTCTTCTCAAACTTCTGCAGGAACTCCAGGTACAGAAGGTCGTCCGAGGTCAGAGCCTCCTCTCCCACCACCGCCTTCATGGCCTGGACGTCTTTCCCGATGGCGTAGCACGCGTACTGCAGGAAGTACACGAGTACACGAGTACTTTCATTAGTATTGGAAACAGAGGGGCCTCTTACCAAAGTGCTCGTAGAGGAATATTGTTTCTACTTTACACATGAAAGTGGAATATGATCTTATGTCTTATGCAGGGCCTCACAGGGGAGAAGTGTGATTTATACTCTAGAGTTCAATATGCAGTACTAGTAGTGGTAGTAGTACTGTAGTAGTGGGAGTAGTACCAGTTGGTTGGACACGTCGGCGTGGTCCTTCCTCGTCATGCCTTCCCCGATGGCCGACTTCATCAGACGGGACAGAGACGGCAGCACGTTGATGGGAGGATAGATCTGTCAGAGACACAGAGTCTGTTACAATCTGTTTCAGTCGCTCCAGCTCCAGTCCAGTCCCAGCTCCAGCTCCAGTCCAGTCCTAGCTCCAGCTCCAGTCCCAGTTCCAGTCCCAGCTCCAGTCCAGTCCCAGCTCCAGTTCCAGTCCCAGCTCCAGTCCAGTCCCAGCTCCAGTCCCAGTCCCAGCTCCAGCTCCAGTCCCAGCTCCAGTCCCAGCTCCAGCTCCAGCTCCAGCTCCAGCTCAATCCCCAGTCCCAGCTCCAGTCCCAGCTCCAGCTCCAGTCCCAGCTCCAGTCCCAGCTCCAGTCCAGTCTCAGCTCCAGCTCCAGTCCCAGTTCCAGCCCCAGCCCCAGCTCCAGTCCCAGCTCCAGTCCCAGCTCCAGTCTCAGTCCCAGCTCCAGCTCCAGCCCCAGCTCCAGTCTCAGTCCCAGCTCCAGCTCCAGTCTCATCCCCAGTCCAGTCTCAGTCCCAGCTCCAGCTCCAGTCCCAGTTCCAGCCCCAGCCCCAGCTCCAGTCCCAGCTCCAGCTCCAGTCCCAGCTCCAGCTCCAGTCCCAGCTCCAGCTCCAGTCTCAGTCCCAGCTCCAGTCCCAGTTCCAGCCCCAGCCCCAGCTCCAGCTCCAGCTCGTACCTGTCTGTTGTGCAGCTGTCGGTCCACGTACACCTGCCCCTCAGTGATGTATCCCGTCAGATCAGGAATGGGATGAGTGATGTCTGAAAAACACAGCGTTTTATTGAAATACGCTCAGCACGAAGGAAATGCCCTTATTTGGATCACAATGTCATCTTTGTCAAAGCCACAAAATGTCAGAATAAACATCGTAAAGGGAAAGTTTGGTCTATTTTTAACTCTGACATTAAAACTAAGATGTCGGCCTCACCGTCGTTGGGCATGGTGAGGATGGGGATCTGGGTGATGGAGCCGTTGCGTCCCTCCACTCGCCCCGCCCTCTCGTAGATCGTGGCCAGGTCAGTGTACATGTAACCGGGGAAACCTCTGCGCCCGGGCACCTCCTCACGGGCCGCCGACACCTGCAGGAGACAACGAGAGTTACAGAGGAGTCCCAACATGGCCGACACCTGCAGGAGACAACGAGAGTTACAGAGGAGTCCCAACATGGCCGACACCTGCAGGAAACAACGAGAGCTACAGAGGAGTCCCAACATGGCCGACACCTGCAGGAGACGAGAGTTACAGAGGAGTCCCAACATGGCCGACACCTGCAGGAGACAACGAGAGTTACAGAGGAGTCCCAACATGGCCGACACCTGCAGGAGACAACGAGAGTTACAGAGGAGTCCCAACATGGCCGACACCTGCAGGAGACAACGAGAGTTACAGAGGAGTCCCAACATGGCCGACACCTGCAGGAGACGAGAGTTACAGAGGAGTCCCAACATGGCCGACACCAGCAGGAGACAACGAGAGTTACAGAGGAGTCCCAACATGGCCGACACCTGCGGGAGACAACGAGAGTTACAGAGAAGTCCCAACATGGCCGACACCTGCGGGAGACAACGAGAGTTACAGAGGAGTCCCAACATGGCCGACACCTGCAGGAGACAACGAGAGTTACAGAGGAGTCCCAACATGGCCGACACCTGCAGGAGACAACGAGAGTTACAGAGGAGTCCCAACATGGCCGACACCTGCAGCAGACAACGAGAGTTACAGAGGAGTCCCAACATGGCCGACACCTGCAGGAAACAACGAGAGTTACAGAGGAGTCCCAACATGGCCGACACATGCAGGAGACAACGAGAGTTACAGAGGAGTCCCAACATGGCCGACACCTGCAGCAGACAACGAGTGTTACAGAGGAGTCCCAACATGGCCGACACCAGCAGGAGACGAGAGTTACAGAGGAGTCCCAACATGGCCGACACCTGCAGGAGACAAGGAGAGTTACAGAGGAGTCCCAACATGGCCGACACCTGCAGGAAACAACGAGAGTTACAGAGGAGTCCCAACAGGGCCGACACCTGCAGGAAACAACGAGAGTTACAGAGGAGTCCCAACATGGCCGACACCTGCAGGAGACAATGAGAGTTACAGAGGAGTCCCAACATGGCCGACACCAGCAGGAGACAACGAGAGTTACAGAGGAGTCCCAACATGGCCGACACCTGCAGCAGACAACGAGAGTTACAGAGGAGTCCCAACATGGCCGACACCTGCAGGAAACAACGAGAGTTACAGAGGAGTCCCAACATGGCCGACACATGCAGGAGACAACGAGAGTTACAGAGGAGTCCCAACATGGCCGACACCTGCAGCAGACAACGGCTGTTTCTCAATTGCGAGGATCCGTCCTCCGTTCGGCCACTTCGTTGACGTCCTCGGTGGCGGCTCCTCCAAAACGGAGCGGAGTGTCCTCTCCCCGCCGCCTTTGAGCTCAAATGGAACGGCCTCCGGAGCGAGCGGCTGCGTCAGGTCACGTGTCAATCTATGCTCATTAAACAACAGTTTTATGAATAACAGAGGCCAGGAAACTGTTTATGTGGAACAAAACTTTTTTAAAGTGAGTTCAAACTAATAAAGTTTTGCAAGAAAAGAAAAAAGAAACTATGCTGCAGTGCATCATGGGTAATTTCAGCTCTCCGAGGCAGCGGAGGATCCACTGCTGTATCCTTCGTAAATGAGCCAAACGGAGGAGTCGAGCTGCGAGGGGGCGAGTGGTCCAGGTGAAATGGAACACCACTTGGCGGCGCCGTGATGACGCGAATGACGTCCGAAGTGGTCGAGACGCCGAGGATCCTGGCAATTGGGAAACAGCCAACGAGAGTTACAGAGGAGTCCCAACATGGCCGACACCTGCAGGAAACAACGAGAGTTACAGAGGAGTCCCAACATGGCCGACACCTGCAGGAAACAACGAGAGTTACAGAGGAGTCCCAACATGGCCGACACCTGCAGGAGACAATGAGAGTTACAGAGGAGTCCCAACATGGCCGACACCAGCAGGAGACGAGAGTTACAGAGGAGTCCCAACATGGCCGACACCTGCAGCAGACAACGAGAGTTACAGAGGAGTCCCAACATGGCCGACACCTGCAGGAAACAACGAGAGTTACAGAGGAGTCCCAACATGGCCGACACCTGCAGGAAACAACGAGAGTTACAGAGGAGTCCCAACATGGCCGACACCTGCAGGAGACAATGAGAGTTACAGAGGAGTCCCAACATGGCCGACACCAGCAGGAGACGAGAGTTACAGAGGAGTCCCAACATGGCCGACACCTGCAGCAGACAACGAGAGTTACAGAGGAGTCCCAACATGGCCGACACCTGCAGGAAACAACGAGAGTTACAGAGGAGTCCCAACATGGCCGACACCTGCAGGAAACAACGAGAGTTACAGAGGAGTCCCAACATGGCCGACACCTGCAGGAGACAATGAGAGTTACAGAGGAGTCCCAACATGGCCGACACCAGCAGGAGACGAGAGTTACAGAGGAGTCCCAACATGGCCGACACCTGCAGGAGACAACGAGAGTTACAGAGGAGTCCCAACATGGCCGACACCTGCAGGAAACAACGAGAGTTACAGAGGAGTCCCAACATGGCCGACACCTGCAGGAAACAACGAGAGTTACAGAGGAGTCCCAACATGGCCGACACCTGCAGGAGACAACGAGAGTTACAGAGGAGTCCCAACATGGCCGACACCTGCGGGAGACAACGAGAGTTACAGAGGAGTCCCAACATGGCCGACACCTGCGGGAGACAACGAGAGTTACAGAGGAGTCCCAACATGGCCGACACCTGCAGGAGACAACGAGAGTTACAGAGGAGTCCCAACATGGCTGACACCCGCAGGAGACAACGAGAGTTACAGAGGAGTCCCAACATGGCCGACACCTGCAGGAGACAACGAGAGCTACAGAGGAGTCCCAACATGGCCGACACCTGCAGGAGACAACGAGAGTTACAGAGGAGTCCCAACATGGCCGACACCTGCAGGAGACAAGGAGAGCTACAGAGGAGTCCCAACATGGCCGACACCTGCAGGAGACAACGAGAGCTACAGAGGAGTCCCAACATGGCCGACACCTACAGGAGACAACGACAGTTACAGAGGAGTCTCAACATGGCCGACACCTGCAGGAGACAACGAGAGCTACAGAGGAGTCCCAACATGGCCGACACCTGTCCCGCGTGCCCCTGGTTGGGAAACACTGGTCTAAAGCGTCATGTTTTATATATAAGACATTTAGGTCTCTGCAGAGGTTCCTCAAATATCTTTTTCCTTTTGGACATTGTGGTGAACTCGTGAGAGGTGAAGTGTTTTGCCCAAGGACACGCCGACAGAGCGGCGCTGAAGGAGGCGCTACAAAGCCGTGAATAGGCTTTAGTTAAGCTTAAGTAGAGTTCGATTCAGCGCCGCAGATGGAATTAACTTCCATTTTTCCCACATAAACAAAGTGACTTCTTGTGCTCGGAGTCAAGTGGGCGCTGCTCCTTCAGCGCCGCGCAGAAGAATGGCCGCCAAGTGACCACGAGCGGCTGATTCAGGCGCAGATGAATGGGCCGTGGAGGAAGCGGAGGAAAAGTGAAGGTTACGGGACAAAGGCGGCACAAAGAGAGGTGATTACGGAGCGAGAGGCGAGAGGAGAAGGAACAGGGAAACTGCACCGCGGTCAAGGCGAAGGTCGAGCTTTTCTCTTCACACACAAACCCGTGTTCTGCAGAAGAAGAGTCGGGCTGTGTTGCCTCCAAGTCCACGCTCATCGTAACCTTTCATTAATAATGAATAATCGCCACAGTTTTTAATAACTGATCACTAATCACTAATACTCCAGAAAACCTTCTGCTGTGATGGACCTCGTTTGTCACATGTGGTGTTCAGACACAATCAAACTTTATTTATAAAGCACTTTTCAAACCGAGAGGTTTCACAAAGTGCTTTACAGATTACAACATTTAAAACAATACGCCTGCACAACCTCCATATACAGGACTTCACTCGGACTTTACTCTCCAGAAGAAGGTCTGAGGTGTGGGACTCGTTTGGATTGACGGCTTTTAAAGAAAACTAAGATGAAGCTCCCACATGTGGAGCATGTGGAACATGTGGAACATGTGGAACATGAGGAACATGTGGAACATGTGGAACATGAGGAACATGAAGAACATGTGGAACATGAGGAACATGTGGAACATGTGGAACATGTGGAACATGTGGAACATGTGGAACATGTGGAACATGTGGAACATGAGGAACATGAGGAACATGAGGAACATGTGGAACATGTGGAACATGTCGTTTCCCAATTCACATTATTGTAATTTCTCAGTTTCAGTGACATTTTTAAATGTGTGAGTGTGCGCCTCAGTGTATGTAAGTGTGACCTCACCTCTCGGAGCGCCTCTGCGTGTGAGTGAGCGCCTCAGCGTGTGCGTGAGCGCCTCAGTGTATGTAAGTGTGACCTCACCTCTCGGAGCGCCTCGGCGTGTGAGTGAGCGCCTCGGCGTGTGAGTGAGCGCCTCGGCGTGTGAGTGAGCGCCTCGGCGTGTGAGTGAGCGCCTCAGTGTATGTGAGTGACCTCACCTCTCGGAGCGCCTCGGCGTGTGAGTGAGCGCCTCAGCGTGTGAGTGAGCGCCTCAGCGTGTGAGTGAGTGCCTCAGCGTGTGAGTGTGACCTCACCTCTCGGAGCGCCTCGGCGTGTGAGTGAGCGCCTCAGCGTGTGCGTGAGCGCCTCAGTGTATGTAAGTGTGACCTCACCTCTCGGAGCGCCTCGGCGTGTGAGTGAGCGCCTCAGCGTGTGAGTGAGCGCCTCAGCGTGTGAGTGAGCGCCTCAGCGTGTGAGTGAGCGCCTCAGCGTGTGCGCCTCAGCGTGTGAGTGAGCGCCTCAGCGTGTGAGTGAGCGCCTCAGCGTGTGAGTGACCTCACCTCTCGGAGCGCCTCGGCGTAGGAGCTCATGTCGGTCAGGATCACCAGCACGTGCTTCTCACACTGATAGGCGAGGTACTCGGCCGACGTCAGGGCGAGGCGCGGAGTGATGATGCGCTCGATCCTGATGGGACAAAACGGAGGCGTCAAAACCACTCGTTCATCACAGAGTTTACAGAGAGGTCAAAGGTCAATAAGGAGATTATATATATATTAGATTATATATATTATATGATGACGTACAGAGAGATTCTGGATCTAATCACTGATACACACGATCATCTTCATCTGAACTGAGGCCTGGGCTTTGTTTGCAGTAACAAAGTACAGTTACTGTAGTACTTGTGTTACTGTAAAGGCTCCACATGTGAAAAGCCTCTCTCTGAACAGCAGGAGGTGCTGTGCAGGTGTGAGGTCAGTGCTGCAGATGGGGTTGGTTGTCTCAGGTGTGAGGTCAGTGCTGGGGATGGGGTTGGTTGTGGCGCTCAGGTGTGAGGTCAGTGCTGTGGAGGGGGTTGGTTGTCTCAGGTGTGAGGTCAGTGCTGCAGAGGGGGTTGGTTGTCGCGCTCTTACGTGGGGTCGTTGGCCAGATTGAGGAACAGACACACGTTGTCCATGGAGCCGTTCTCCTCGAAGTCGGACTTGAAGAATCGAGCCGTCTCCATGTTCACCTGAAGCAGGAGAAACAGGAACATCAGGACACTGGACACACTGGAAACCTTACACGTGTTTGTACCACAGCGTGTTCTGTGTCACAGCTGTGGACTCCTCCTCCTTAGATGTTTTGAGGCTGTTATCAGTTTCCTTTTGAAGGCCGGTCACATGACCCGTCCAGACGCCGCCCGGCCGCTTCCATCGCGGCGTCTCTGATCCGTGGCTGACATTTGCAGCCGATGTGGCTTTAATGAGACACGGGTTTGAACTGAAACCTCATCTGTGACGGACTCAGTGGAAAATCCACAGAATCCTCCATAAAGAGCACACCTGGAGCCCGGACAGAGCGGCGTTCATATGGAGCAGGTCACGGGGATACACTTTCACTCAGAGCCGCGTGTTTAAACGCACATACATGTTTATTTAAGTAGCAAGACTCTGCAGGTGAAGAGGGGAAAATAATAAATGTGGAGATGTCGATTTGAAACTTCAGCTGTGGATCACGGACATGAATGTGAGAAAAAAATGTACTAGAAGTTTTCTGTCATTTAATGTTTTCATATAAAAATAAGGCGTTTTATGCATAAAAATCACCATGTCTTAGGTAAATAATGGATCGAGCCAGGTTTAAATGTGTTTTTAGAGAGATTTCAGATCATCTTTAGACTTAGAGCCATGTGAAAACATCTGTAAAATTGTCATTTCTCCTTGTTTTTTATGGTTCAGAGCCAGATGCAGTGGAGCCTGTGGAGCCTGTGGGAGCGACTAAAGTGACGCTAAAGAGTGGAATAAAAACCTCAGGTGGATAAATAATAGTCCATATACAGTGATATGTGCGCGCCTCTTATAGCTTTTATTTAACCAACTTTCACTGAGCACATTTTCTCCAGTTCAGCTTTACCAAAATCTAAAAGCTCGGCCAAGACTTACAAAACTGATGTAAGGTTTTTCCTCGCGTTGACGTCACATTTTTGTCATTTTTTTGTTGAATTTGTCATTTTTTTGTTGATTTTTTGTCACATTTTTGTTGAATTTTTGTCATTTTTTTGTTGAATTTTTGTCATTTTTTGTCATTTTTTGTTGAATTTTTGTCATTTTTTTGTTGAATTTTTGTCACATTTTTGTTGATTTTTTGTCACATTTTTGTTGAATTTTTGTCATTTTTTTGTTGAATTTTTGTCATTTTTTGTTGAATTTTTGTCATTTTTTTGTTGAATTTTTGTCACATTTTTGTTGATTTTTTGTCACATTTTTGTTGAATTTTTGTCATTTTTTTGTTGAATTTTTGTCATTTTTTTGTTGAATTTGTGTCATTTTTTTGTTGAATTTCTGTCATTTTTTTGTTTAATTTTTTGTTTAATTTTTGTTGATTTTTCGTCATTTTTTGTTGATTTTTTGTCACATTTTTGTTGAATTTTTGTCATTTTTTGTTTATTTTTTGTCATTTTTTTGTTGAATTTTTGTCACATTTTTGTTGATTTTTTGTCACATTTTTGTTGAATTTTTGTCATTTTTTTGTTGAATTTTTGTCATTTTTTTGTTGAATTTTTGTTGATTTTTTGTCATTTTTTTGTTGATTTTTTGACACATTTTTGTTGAATTTTTGTCAAACATTTGCTCCGTTTTTGTCATTTTTTTGTTGCGTTTACATCCTTGTTTTCTTCTCATTTTTTTGTGGCTGTTGTGCTGCTTTTTTTCCCAAGAAGCTTTTTGATTAGGGTAAAGCCAAACTGGAGAAAATGGGATCCGTTCAGGTGGGAGTTCAGAGGTTAAGAAGAGGATCGAGCAGGAGCCTCACCCCCATGGCGGCGAACACGATGGCGAAGTTGTCCTCGCTGTAGTCCATGACGTCTTTGGACTTCTTCACCAGCCCGGCCTGACGACAGATCTGCGCCGCGATCTGCAGAACACACAGTATATGACATCATTAAACCTTTAAACCAATGGGCTCGCTCAGATCATGTCATGTGATACGTCCACAAGGCCACAGATTCACTAAAGCAGAACTAACTCCTGTCCCTTGAGGCCATTAGCGCCACTGCAGGCGTTTTTTATGGCTGGAAATACTGTTTAAGTGGAGCTAGCCCGCAGTTAGCTTTGCCCGTTAGCCTGTTAGCTTGTTCTTCCTGATTTCATTAGTGTGCATTGGTGACTCCGATCCAGAGGCAGGAAAGTTGCAATTGTGGTTTTCTGGCCAGAGACACCAGGGGGCGATGAAAGACCCCCCAATCATCCCATTAACACTTGTATTCCCCCACAGGGACTACGGGAAGGATTTATTAAGGTAAACAAGTTACGTAGTGCTGCTTTAATGTTGAGGAGCAGATGACGCCCTGAATAACAGGTCCTCGTTAGGGCGGCACCGATAAGCCCCTGGGCATAAAACGGTTTAAAAATGTCCAGAACTGTTAGCCATGAGTTAGTGGCTAGTTAGCACCATTAGCATCACGAGCATCATGAGCATCATTAGCAATATTAGCATTATTAGCAACAATTGCAACATTAGCATCATTAGCAATATTAGCATTATTAGCAACAATAGCAACACTAGCATTATTAGCAACAATTGCAACATTAGCATCATTAGCAATATTAGCATTATTAGCAACACTAGCATTATTAGCAACAATAGCAACATTAGCATTATTAGCAACAATAGCAACAATAGCAACATTAGCAACATTAGCAACATTAGCATCATTAGCATCATTAGCAACAATAGCATCATTAGCATCATTAGCATCATTAGCAACAATAGCATCATTAGCATCATTAGCAACATTAGCAACATTAGCCTGTATGTTGTAAACACTGCAGACGCTGCAGCACTAACAACATTTAGCTCTGGTTAAATCCAGCTCAGACTCTGGTTTGTTGGAGTGTCGGTATCGGTTTCTGGTATCGGTTTCTGGTATCGGTTTACTGATATCGGTTATCGGTTTCTGGCATCTTTTACGCACAGGTTTTAACACATTTTTGTTGCAGTTTCATGATTCTGTTCAGATCCGTTTAATCTCACATCGTCTCATTAAACGCCTGTAAAAAACGCAAATACTGAGAGACTCATGACTGACGGGTAAAAACGGCTGAGGTGGACCTGCCTAAACGAGCGCGCCCCGTTTTCAAACCTACACCCCAGATTAACATCAGATATTCATCCTGAAGCGTCCAACTCTCATTTCTGCGCCTGGGAGACGGTTATTTTCTGGCTCCGCGTTCGGGCACTCGAGCTGAATGCGGAGTTTCTTTTTTTAAACTCCGCCGAAGGTCGCGCGCACTAAGCCGGCTCTTTTATTTTGAAGAGGCTGCAGGAAGTGAATAAAGCGGGTGTCATTGGGAGGTTCAGGGACGCCCGCGAGTAAAAGGAATCCAAAAAATAAAAGAGACGCGAGTTTGGTTTAGCTCGAGCTCGGGAGGGAAAGTGTTTGTGAGGCTTGTGAAAAAAAAAAGGGCGGCGGGAACTAAAGCGGGGGTTAAAGACGGTAATGAGGAGAGTCGTTAAGAGTGAAAATAAAAACGAGTCTGAAACAAAGAGCAGGCTTTGTCCCTCTGCCGTTCAGGAAAATCACTTTCTCGAGGCCAGACCAGGGACTCCAGCGAATCCAGGAGGAAAGCATTTCATCTTTTTTCTTTTTACAGGAGCTACACCTGATATTTTCTTTTTGTAGGGTCAAAATCAGCTTGATGATGAAGTTTATGATTTGTTGATGTGTATGGAAACTCAAAAGGTCAATCCGTGACGGTAAAAATACCCATTTCGTCACATTTTGGGTTTCAAAATTAGGTACAGTCCCTTTAAGGCTCATATTTCACTATTGGAAACACACATTGGAGCTTATTATCAGCATTTCTTCCATTTTAACTTATTGTTTAACACACTGAGGCCGCGCTGTTTTGGGGATTTAGCTGCAGAGTGCCAATAATTCAGACCATTTTTCATGCCACTATATTAACCTCTTAACTCCCACCTGAACATGTTTTCTCCTGTTCTCCAAATCTAAAAGCTTCTTCAAAACAGAGGCAACAAACGAGAAGAAAATGAGGATGAAAACGCAACAAAAAAGCGTTAAAAAGTGACCAAAAAAAGCGACAAAATGACAAAAACTCAACAAAAAGGTGACAGAAGAGCAACAAAAAAGTGACAAAAATACAGAAAAAAAATACAGAAAAAAAAACAAAAATACAGAAAAAAAGACAAAAATCCAGCAAAAAAGTGACAAAAATCCAGCAAAAAAGGACAAAAATACAGAAAAAAAATACAGAAAAAAAAACAAAAATACAGCAAAAAAATGTCAAAAATTCAGCAAAAAAGACAAAAATCCAGCAAAAAAGGACAAAAAACCAGCAAAAAAAGACAAAAATCCAGCAAAAAAAGACAAAAATCCAGCAAAAAAGACAAAAATCCAGCAAAAAAAGTGACTGAAATTGAGCAAAAAAAGAGACAAAAATACAGCAAAAAAGACAAAAATCCAGCAAAAAAAGTGACTGAAATTGAGCAAAAAAAGAGACAAAAATACAGCAAAAAAGAGACAAAAATACAGCAAAAAAAAGAGACAAAAATACAGCAAAAAAGAGACAAAAATACAGCAAAAATAAGAGACAAAAATACAGCAAAAAAGAGACAAAAATACAGCTAAAATAAGACAAAAATCCAGCAAAAAAAGACAAAAATCCAGCAAAAAAGACAAAAATCCAGCAAAAATAAGAGACAAAAATCCAGCAAAAAAGAGACAAAAATCCAGCAAAAATAAGACAAAAATCCAGCAAAAAAAGACAAAAATCCAGCAAAAAAGACAAAAATCCAGCAAAAAAAAGAGACAAAAATCCAGCAAAAAAGACAAAAATCCAGCAAAAAAAAGAGACAAAAATCCAGCAAAAAAGACAAAAATTCAGCAAAAAAATAGACAAAAATCCAGCAAGAAAAGACAAATATCCCGCAAAGAAAATGACGAAAATCCAGCAAAAAGAGACATAAATGCATCAATAAAATAACAAAAAAAAGTCAGAAAAAGTGCAATAAAAAAGTGACAAAAACACATAAGGGAAATAAAAAGTGACGACAATGGCAAAGAGGAGAGAATGCATTTGGTTTTGGCGGGTGGTAAGAGGTCAAATGTTCGTTGGGTCTAAACTCATTCCTAACATATTTGTAGCTTCACTTTGACCGACGACAGCTGGGTGAGGGTTGGTGGGTTAGGGTTAGTGGGTGAGGGTTAGTGGGTGAGGGTTGGTGGGTGACGGCAGCTGGGTGAGGGTTAGTGGGTGAGGGTTGGTGGGTGATGTTTGATGGTTTGTGGATGTACCTCGTTGTGGGGTAGACCGGCGGCGGAGAAGATGGGGATCTTCTGTCCTCTGGCGATGCTGTTCATCCCGTCGATGGCGGAGATCCCAGTCTGGATCATCTCCTCGGGGTAGATCCTGCACTGTGGGTTTATGGGCTGACCTGGGACACACAGGGGGGGGTGGGGGGGGGTTACACTGGGCATTACGGTAATAATAAAGCTACCACGTGACCCGGAAAATCTGTACTTGATCAAAGCTCTGTATAACTGAGCTCCAATCTATAATAAAGAATTAGGAGCCAATATGAGACGTGTTTTTTCCAAAGCGCCAATAATGGAACACGACTCCTCTGCAGCGCTGGCTTTTATTCTACATTCTGCACATAATAACTGCCTTACGGAGAAAACTCGGTCATTTCAACTCACAACCTTCTCCTCAGAAACAGGAGCATAACAATCTGACAAGAAAATGAAAAAAACAACATGAAAAAAAACCACAGGAAAACGACAAAGCGAAAGGAGGGTAATTTGAAACCTTTTTGAGCTTTTTGCCATGTTACAAACGTGGACCTGGAGCTGTGTTTGGAGCCACTCGCTCCTCTTTGAGTGATCTTTGAACCTTCCCCAGTGGCTGTTAGCAGCACGGCGGCAGCTCAGAGAAAGCTTCTCCTGAGCTCCTACAGATCCAGAAAATGAGGGAGGCACTGATCGGACTAGATTTGGCTCCCAACGCAGTAAAAACACAACTTTTACCACCTTAAAGAGGGGGTGTTCTGCTTTTTTCAGTCACATAGCACCAGTCTATATCACACTACAATGATGACAAACCTTCTGTTGGTCTGTAAATGCAGTAAATTAGAATAACTGCCTTGTATAAAATTGCTCTCTCAAAATGGCTGTAGCAAATGTCTTGAAATAGTCTCTTTAAGAACCTCTTAACTCCCACCGGAACCGAGAGGATCTTTTTCCTTACGTTTGTTGGGTATTCAACTAATTTTTGTAACTTTTTTGTCATTTTTTTTGTCATTTTTTCGGCCATTTTTTTATCACATTTTTGTCATTCTTTTGTCACATTTTTGTCATTTTTTTTCTTCATTTTTTCGTCAATTTTTTTATCAAATTTTTGTGTCTACCAATCTTTATCCCAAAATCATTTTTCATGAAACTAAACAGCATTATCACAACTTTCATCTGGAATGGCAAGCCCCCCAGAATATCATGGACCACTTTGCAACAACCAAAAAAGACAGGAGGTATGGCCGCACCAAACTTTCAGTATTATTACTGGGCTGCAAACATCAGACCAATAGTCCACTGGCTCTACGAACATCCGGGAGCCGATGCCCCTTCATGGCTACAGCTGGAGGCATCATCTTGCAGGCCCTCATCCCTGTCAGCTTTAACTTTTTCTAATACACCTCCCCCATTTGAATATACTAAGAATGTTGTTGTCAAAAATACTGTCAAAATTTGGTTCCAATGTAAAAAACATTTTAATTGGACATCTTTCTCTCTAAAAGCTCCAGTTTCCTCAAACCACCTTTTTAAACCATCCTTATCAGACAAAACATTTGCTGAGTGGGATGACTTGGGCATTAAATCATTTGCTGATTTATATCAGAACGATACATTTATTTCATTCACCAATCTCCATACTAGATTTAATATACCCAACCGTGACTTTTTTCGTTATTTACAACTACGTGACTTTTTGTCAAAAAAGGTCCCTCAGTTTCCCAACGCTCCACAAAAAAATCCTGGTGACCTCATTCTAGCTCGACCACAAACATTTAAGAGTGTGATTTCAACCCTATACAGCAAAATGTTACAAAACGACAAATCTGGGTCTTCCGTACTAAAAAGTGAATGGGAGACTGAGCTCAGTATGACCCTCAATGATGACCTCTGGCTTTCAATTCTCAATAGAGTCCACACCTCCTCTGTCTGTGCCAAACAGTCCTTTATGCAATGTAAAATTCTGCACCGCTGTTTTTGGACCAACCAGAAGTTAGCGAGGATTTTTCCCGATGTGAACCCAAACTGTAATCGCTGTGGTGCTACTCCAGCCAATCATGTTCATATGTTCTGGTCCTGCTCAAAAATTCACCTCCTGTGGCAAAATATTTTTACACTAATAAATTCTGCACTTGATAAGTCATTACAACCATGCCCCCTATTGGCCATATTTGGTGCCTCCAACATTCCAGGCTTGTCTAAAGCTGAGTCAGACTCCATTGCCTTCATCTCACTTTTGGCCCGTCGAATTATTTTATTCAAATGGAAAGATCACCTGCCACCCACCTATACGCAGTGGGTTCATGATTTTCTTTTTTTTCTAAAACTTGAAAAAATTAAGTTTACGCTGCGTGGAAACTTAAATGCTTTTTATGTCCAGTGGAATCCATATCTGTCTGCCTTAAAACAATGTGTTCTGCAACCTCCAACTTAATCTTTCTAATACATATGTACAACGAATCGTATCCATAGCCCATGAATTAGCCTTTGTCTGTACCTGTATGTGAGAGAATGTGTGTGACTGTGTTATTAGTATTATTTTTTTTATTTTTATTTTTTATTTTTTCATATTTCTTATTATTTAGTTGTTGTTTTTTTCTTTCCATTTGTTTGCTCTTCCTTTTTTGTATCTGTTCTATGTTTTAACCAATATCATTTCCCATGTACAACTAATGAAGTTAAAAGAAAAATAATAAAAATATTATAAAAAAAAAAAAAAAAAATTTGTATTTTTTTGTCACATTTGTGTCATTATTTCGTCAATTTCTTGTGACATTTTTGCCACTTTTTCATCAATTTTTCGTCACTTTTTTGTCACATTTCCATCGTTTTCGTCTCAGTTTTGTTGCTATTTTCACAGCTTTTTTACAGAAGCTTTTGGATTGGGGTAAAGCCAAACTAGAGAAAATGTGCTCGGTTCAGGTGGGAGTTAAGGGGTTAGGAACCTCTGAGCCTTTAGACACGCCCCCTCCACACGCTGTCTGTGGCATCAGTGGGGAGGGGGTTCTGCTGAGGAGCAGTGGTTGGTTACTCGGCTGGTGACGAAAGCTCGGAGGCGTCTCCAGGAGGTGGGGGCGTTCCTAGGAGGACTCAGGCAAACCTATCCCTAAAATGGCCGCCATCAGAGTTTTTACAGATTACTCAAAAATACGTGAATGTGCCAAGGCAACACTTCAGCCATGTTTTTAATGAGGGAATGACAGAATAACATGATGGAAAGCTTGAAAAAGTCCATTTAGCATAATACCCCCCCTTTAACCTAAGTGAATATGGGCATTCTGTATGTCGGGCCTACTCAATAGGCGGCTGAGAAAACAGGAGGGTTGACATCTTCTCTAAACCAATGGGTTGGATGATCTCGTGCAGAAGCAGGACTCTTGGCGGTCCGTTGTTTTAACAGAAAGTCAGAAATGCCGTACCCATGATGTCGAGGTAGTCCTCTGCCAGGACGGTGGGCCCTCGGTCGATGGGTTTCCCGGAGCCGTTGAAAACTCGTCCTGCAGGAGAGACAGACAGAGGTTTATTCACTTCATTCCAAACAGTTCTCAGGGCTGTGCAGTCGATTAGTTCAATGATTATGCTTTTTAACGCAATTAATTGTATTTCCCCTGATTTCCCCACAAGCAGGAACCCCCGAGCCGGAACCTTTCTATTTGTGTGTTTCTGGTACGCCCGTGTATCTGACGCACACCCGCCCGCAAGAGCACTGGAGACGCTTCACTCGGCCCGTTGGGTCCATGCTAATGTTAGCGTTAGCCTCAAACACAGAGACGTCCTCCATGCTAATGTTAGCGTTAGCCTCAAACACAGAGACGTCCTCCATGCCAATGTTAGCATTAGCCCCAAACACAGAGACGTCCTCCATGCTAATGTTAGCGTTAGCCCCAAACAGAGACGTCCTCCATGCTAATGTTAGCATTAGCCCCAAACACAGAGACGTCCTCCATGCTAATGTTAGCATTAGCCCCAAACACAGAGACGTCTTCCATGCTAATGTTAGCGTCAAACACAGAGACGTCCTCCATGCTAATGTTAGCGTTAGCCCCAAACAGAGACGTCCTCCATGCTAATGCTAGCGTCAAACACAGACGTCCTCCATGCTAATGTTAGCGTTAGCCCCAAACAGAGACGTCCTCCATGCTAATGTTAGCGTTAGCCCCAAACACAGAGACGTCCTCCATGCTAATGCTAGCGTCAAACACAGAGACGTCCTTCATGCTAATGTTAGAGTTAGCCCCAAACACAGAGACGTCCTCCATGCTAATGTTAGCGTTAGCCCCAAACAGAGACGTCCTCCATGCTAATGTTAGCATTAGCCCCAAACACAGAGACGTCCTCCATGCTAATGTTAGCATTAGCCCCAAACACAGAGACGTCCTCCATGCTAATGTTAGCGTCAAACACAGAGACGTCCTCCATGCTAATGTTAGCGTTAGCCCCAAACAGAGACGTCCTCCATGCTAATGCTAGCGTCAAACACAGACGTCCTCCATGCTAATGTTAGCGTTAGCCCCAAACAGAGACGTCCTCCATGCTAATGTTAGCGTTAGCCCCAAACACAGAGACGTCCTCCATGCTAATGCTAGCGTCAAACACAGAGACGTCCTCCATGCTAATGTTAGCGTTAGCCCCAAACACAGAGAAGTCCTCCATGCTAATGTTAGCGTCAAACACAGAGACGTCCTCCATGCCAATGTTAGCGTTAGCCCCAAACAGAGACGTCCTCCATGCTAATGTTAGCGTCAAACACAGAGACGTCCTCCATGCTAATGTTAGCGTTAGCCCCAAACAGAGACGTCCTCCATGCTAATGTTAGCGTCAAACACAGAGACGTCCTCCATGCTAATGTTAGCGTTAGCCCCAAACAGAGACGTCCTCCATGCTAATGTTAGCGTCAAACACAGAGAAGTCCTCCATGCCAATGTTAGCGTTAGCCCCAAACAGAGACGTCCTCCATGCTAATGTTAGCATTAGCCTCAAACACAGAGGCTCAATCCGAAACCATCAAATTGTAGCCTCTAAGCACTAACACTAGCAACTAACTCCTTAACCTTTCATGGGTCGACTGTTAGATCTATGCAGTTATGGGAACTAGACCTTCAGCAGCATTTGAACAATCCGTCCGTCCTTAAACAGGGGAAGGGGAAGTGACATCACCAACAGCTGCTGTTCTTCGTCTTTAAAGTTATTGGTGGGGTGCAGGCCAAACAAAAGTGCATGTCGCCCCCTAGTGTACAGTGTCCAACAACAACATAGTGTCCAAACAAAGACATTTAAGGAAAAAAATAAATCCAAATGATCCAAACATTTCCCTTTAGTGTTATTTTATTTCAACAGCGGTTTCATAAAGCTACATTATGCAAATGATCCATGAGGCTTAAGTTTCTACTAAATGAAAACAAAAGCATTTAATCTGTTTCCTGAGTTTCCTCTTTAACACTGACATGTGACTGAGCTGTGGGGACGACAACATGGATTTATCACTTTATAAAGTTTGGCTTGTGCAGGATCTTAATTTTTAATTATTATTATTTTTATTATTAAATGTGCTCCTGTCAATCAACAGTGGTTGCGCATGAATCACTCGAGGGTGGGGGCGAGGGGGGGGGGGGGGTTTGGCGCAGTGGCTTGTGGGATGGCACATAGCTCCTAATCACTGGTTAGTTAGCATCAGAGGTCCCTATGCTAAAGTGGCCATGATAGTTAGCATCAGAGGTCCCTATGCTAAAGTGGCCATGATAGTTAGCATCAAGGCTCCTTTTCCTAACTACTTCCTAACTGACTTACCAATTCGGAGGCAACTTGCCATGGCGGACGCTGACGCACATCCGGTTTGGCGTAAGAGCTCTTAGCAATCTGCCCGTTTCGGAAGCAGCCAGAGATATCCTCCATGCTAATGTTAGCCTCAAACACAGACGTCCTCCATGCTAATGTTAGCGCTAGCCTAAGCCCACTCTGAGCCACAATAACCCTCGTCAGGATAAGAAATGACATTTTCTGTTCACAGTAATTGTTAAACACTTAAAGACTCTGTTTTATGGCCCTTTTGCTTTATTTATTTTTTACTTTTATATAAATGTGTCATAATTATTACTGTTTAATGAACTCTACAAGTCACACGAGTGATCGAGTTCCTAAAACACTTAAAGCTAAATAACTATGAATGCACTTTGCCTCAGTTACTTGAATAATTATACAGATTAAGAATAAACACATGTGTTATTGAACTCATGTTTCTGTCTAATTATTGAATAATTTAGGTGCAAAAAATTAAAATGTGCTTGATTACAGACGTGTGATTAACTCCAGTCCCACCACTAGTAAATATTTAAATTTCTCCTTGTTTTTTGGGTTCATGTAGTCCTTTGTCTGCACATGTGACCTGTGTATATTCATCCAGCTCAAAGCCATAAAACAGAGAACAAACATCCTAAAGTTTGTCTTTTCCCTCAGACATTAAAGACGTTGAGGAGTTGAACCCGGGACCTTCTCATACGGCGCCGTTCCCAAGTATGAGAAAGTCCCATTTTGTGTTTGTGAAAGAATTTCAGAAACATAAACGTCGACAAAGGCTCGTTTTGAAAAGCTTCCAGCGCTTTAATGAGTCTGAGCCAAACAACAACAACAACAACAGCAGCACCAGCAGCAGCGGCGCCTTTAACATTCGGTTCCTCGCTCTGATTAAAGCGTGGCGCCTTTACCACTCCGGTTTTCTCGCTCTGATGAAAGCGTGGCTGGCGTGCTCGTCCTTTACGCGCTCGCCGATTAGCTCAGTGCAGCACAAGGCCGAGGCTACGGCTCACGCACCGCTTTGTTCCTCAAGTGTCATTAAAATCATGAGTTTATGAAGCTTTCCGCGCACGATACAAACCTTTATATAAAGATCAGTACAAACATTCATAACTCACTGATCTGATCCGCCCAGAGACACCGAGTAAATACATTTTGTTTAAGCGGCGAGAGGTTTTCAAGTCGCTTCACAGGCGAGAAACGCGCGGGATTAGAAGCTACGGGTTACGTTAAAATGGCCGACGTCCTCAGGGCTGGACCGCACGTCTCTGATCGGTTCATCTGTCGGTAAATCCCTGGATTTGTACCAACATTTGGTTTGGGAAAAGAAAAGTCAGTTCATACAGAGACCTCAGAGTCCTCACACTGGGCTTTAAAGGGACTGGATGCAAGTTTAAACTCACTACTGCCACCTCTGGTCTTACGTGTAACTGCAGCTTCTATATTAAAGGGATATTTCAGGATTTTTGACATAGGACCTCATTTCCTAGTTATCCAGACTGATTTCTGGAGATATCTTTATTTGTAATTCATGCAGTTCTTATGTTTGAAGAGTTTTGTGGCGCTAGGCTAGTGCTAGGCTAGCACATTTCTATGGTATCAGCTAGCCTGCATTAAACTTATCACTTATATCACTTATAACACCAGACTAACCATATAAATGTCTGTGTCCATAGAATCATGTTTAGAATATACCTGACCTGCATCACATGAATGATCGCATTTTGAGGGACTATTTTCTAGCAGATCACTCCGCTGCCGCGTAGCTTATACAACCACCAAGCTGATGCTGCTCAAATATAAGTTCTTTTAAAGATTATTCTGCTTTTGTCAGTCCCATAGCACCAGTCTATTTCACACTACAATGACAAACCTTCTGTTGGTCTGTAAATGCAGTAAATTAGAATAACTGCCTTGTATAAAATGTCTCTCTCAAAATGGCTGTAGTGAATGTCTTGAAATAGGCCTCTGTCTCTTTAAGAACCTCTGAGCCTTTAGACACGCCCCCTCCACACGCTGTCTGTGGCATCAGTGGGGAGGGGGTTCCGCTGAGGAGCAGTGGTCGGTTACTCGGCTGGTGACGAAAGCTCGGAGGCGTCTCCAGGAGGTGGGGGCGTTCCTAGGAGGACTCAGGAAAACCTATCTTCACTTTACTGCGCGGATGCCAAATTACTCCTGGTATTATTACGCCTTACAATATAGTCCCCCCTTTTATCCGCTTAGAAAATCCACATTGTTTAATTGTGTGTAATTATACTTTGTAGTGGAACACTTCACGTAACCATATTTAAATAGGGAAAACGTGGAAGAGCTCGGTAGCTTCTATCTTGACCTGTTTTGGAGCTATAGAGGAGAGAGGGAGAGGCTAAATGCTAACGCCGTCTGCGCTGTGTTTACGTGACTGAAGGCACGGGGGAACAGGTCGTAAAGATGTTGTGTGTACATTCTGAAGTCGTGTTTCGTACCGAGCATGTCCTCGGACACCGGCGTCCTCAGGATGTCTCCGGTGAACTCACAGGCCGTTTTCTTCGCATCGATCCCTGACGTGCCCTCGAACACCTGCAGATACAACCGCGTTAACGAAGCCAGGACACGCCACACGCCAGCCACACGCCAGCCACACGCCAGCCACACGCAAGCCATACGCCAGCCACACGCCAGCCACACATCCTCATCACACGGCTCAGACCTGAACGACGGCCTTGCTCCCGATGACCTCCAGGACTTGGCCGCTGCGCTTGGTCCCATCGGGCAGAGTCAGGTGGACGATCTCGGCGTAACGAGGAAACTGCACCAGACACAACGTTATTATTGTTATTAACCACAACGGAAAAAAGACCCGATGAAAAAACAACTGAGGAGCTGCAGACTCGATCCCACGACCTTCTGTTCATGAGTCAGGTCCAACGGAGCTTTTTTTTTGTTAATTAATACATTGGATTCATCATCATTAACCTCTTAACTCCCGCCTTAACCGAGAGGATCTTTTTCCTCACGTCATCAGATTTTTTTTCCATCATTTTTTGTTGGGTGTTTAACTCATTTTTGAAACTTTGTCATTTTTTTTGTCTTTTTTTTGTGTCTTTTTTTGTGTCTTTTTTTGTGATTTTTGTGATTTTTTTGGGTCAATTTTTTATCACATTTTTGTAATTTTTTGGTCTCATTTTGTCACATTTTTGTCATTTTTTCATAAATTTTTTATCAAATTTTTGTCATTTTTTTAATTACATTTTGGTCATTTTTTTGTCACATTTTTGTCATTTTTTTGGTCATTTTTTGTCACATTTTTGTCATTTTTTGTCACATTTTTTTAGTTATTTTTTGTCACATTTTTGTTATTTTTTTGTCATTTTTTTGGTCATTTTTTGTCACATTTTTGTCATTTTTTTAGTTATTGTTTTTTTTTTTTGTCACATTTTTGTCATTTTTTGTCATTTTTTTAATTACATTTTGGTCATTTTTTTGTCACATTTTTGTCATTTTTTTGTCAAATTATTATCACACTTTTGTCATATTTTTGCTATATTTTGTCACATTTTTGTCATTTTTTGGTCATTTTTTGTCGCATTTTTTGTCGCATTTTTGTAATTTTTTTGTCCATTTTTTGTCAATTTCTTGTCACATTTTTGCCACTTTTTCATCAATTTTTCTCCACAAGGACATGTTCTCTCTCTCCTTGCTATTTAATGATTTGGCGTAAGAAGTGAAGAGAGGACTTTAACCTCAGCATTTTATTATTGCTGATGATATTGTTTTGGTTGCAGACGCCCGATGGGTCGCCTATGCCCTGGCTGTGAGCTCAAGTCGAGAAGCTGGTCTTAAAGGAACAGGCCACCTTTTTTCCAGACTGAGATCTGTTCTTACCTGAGCTTATATTATTAGACAAGATGATTCGTACCCGTCTGGTCTTTGTGCCCGTGGAAGAGCTCGCTCACTTCTAACTTCAATATACTGGAAGAGGCCAAATGCTAATGGTTGTTGTGCGTGACTGAGGGCACGCACAAAGACAAGACAGTTACGCATCAACTCGTCTAAGCTCAGGTAAGAACATACCTCAGTCTGGAGAAGCTGTGGCCTGTTCCTTTACACTGCGTTCCAAATTATTATGCAAATGACATTTTTCTAAGATTTTCTAAATTGTCAACTCAAATGAGAGTCAGCATCATTTTCAAGTCTTTAACTGGTCGAGGATCATTTAAATGTGGTGGAAAACGTTCCTATAAATAAAATAATATAAAATAAATATAGTAAAAACCTCAAAATCCACTGTTACAAGTTATTATGCAACTCATCGTTTCAATACATTTTAAAGCTTGTAATTAACTGAAAATGGTCATTTGTCGTATTTGTTGCATTAGGAGTTCATATTTACTGAAATCAAAAGATATTTCAATCAAAAACATATTAACAGCTCAAGTTATATTTTACAAAAGGAGCCCTTGTGTGATCGCAGCTTCAACATTCTTAAATCCATTAAACTTGTGAGTTTTTGGACAGTTTCTGCTTGGATTTCTTTACAGGATGTGAGAATAACCTCCCAGAGCTGCTGTTTGGATGAAAGCTGCCTCCCACCCTCATAGAAGTTTTTCTTGTTGAGGCTCCAAAGGTTCTCAATAGGGCTGAGGTCAGGGGAGGAGGGGGTCCACATCATGAGTTTCTCTTCTTTTCTGCCCATAGCAGCCAGTGATGCAGAGGTTTTCTTTGCAGCAGGACATGGTGTGTTGTCAGGCATGAAGAGGATTTTGTTCGGGAAAGCACGGCTCTTCTTTTTGTAGCATAGAAGACAGTTGTCAGTCAGAAACTCCACATATTTTTCAAAGGTCATTTTCACACCTTCAGGGATCCTAAAAGGGCCTAAAGGGGCCGACCAGCTCTCTCACCATGATTCTGGCCCAAAACATGACTCCGCCCCCTCCTTACTGACGTCACAGCCTTGTTGGGACATTGTGGTCATTCACCAACCATCCACTACTCCATCCATTTGACCATCCAGGGTCACACGGCCTCATCAGTGAACAAGACTGTTTGAAAATGAGTCTCATGTATTTCTGAGCCACTGCAGCCGTTTCTGCTTCAGCTTCAATTAACAGTTTAGGGGAGGCCGGATAGAAGGTTTATGCACAACTGCAGCCTCTGGAGGGTCCTACACCTTGATGTTCGGGAGACTCCAGAGGCACCAGCAGCTTCAAATACCTGTATGCTGCTTTGTAGCATCTGTTCTCATAATCTGATGTGTTTGTCTGGCAGAAACCGTCCATATTGTGCCTTTATCTGCACAAACCCGAGTGTGTCTGAATCATCCACAAATCTCTTATCAGTTCGATGATTACGCTTAATCTTTCATGAAATATCGAAGGTTTTCATACCTAGACCAAGACATTCAACTATTTCACGCTTTTCATCAGCAGAGAGATCCTTTTGCTTTACCATATAGCTTGAAAATGATGATCTGCTTAATAAAGTGGAACACCCTTTTTCAGCAGTTTTTCCCTTAACTGGGCTTAACCTGAAAACTGATCATCCCAGGTCTCTGAGATTAATGTCAGTGATTCATAGAGCCCCAAGACATGACACCATCCATGAGTTTCATCATTATTGTTTTTTTTTTAACCTTTTTGACACAAAAATCCAATTTGCATAATAATTTGGAACGCAGTGTAAACGTTTGATCATCAGAACTTCCACTAAATTTGAGAATCTTTCACCGCAGTCACATTTGGCCTGTGGGATCTGCGCTTTAACTTCAGTAACAAAATCACGTCCTCTATAATCGCCGTCCTTTCGCACCTGCCGCGCCTCGCCTTAAGCCGGCCACGCCCCCTCTTTTGTCGGACTGTGTTGTGCGTGTAACAGCTCTCGAGTGCGTCTTAGCGCCTTTGTCGAACTCATCCAGGCCCGTCATTTCCCCGTAACCCGAACCCCTCACTCCCCGCTTCTTGTAATTGTTAAATTTCCTCCCGTTAATCCCTCCCCCCCTGGCGGAACCCGATCCGTCCCCCTCCTCCTCCTCCTCCTCCTCCTTTTTTCTGTGCGTACCTTGACGTTGTCGAGGATGACCAGCGGCCCGTTCACGCCGGACACCGTGGAGTAGGCTGGAAAACAAAGACAAGAAGAAGAAGAAGGAGTAAATAATGATGCACCTGAGGAGATGACACAGTACAGAGCGCCGGCCCCCCCTCGCCGCCGCCATCTCCGCTAACCTTTCCCTCGCCGGAGACGCCGCGCAAATGTCAGGAATAATCATGAGCGGAGGCCGAGCGGCGGCGTCCATCACTCCATCGCGGCGGGGCTGGCCTTTCCGCGATAATGGGGAATAATGAGGGTCTGAGCCAGGCCTAAAACAGGGGCGGGGTCGGGAGCGGAGGTCGGGACGGGTTCGGGAGCGGCGGCAACCTTTACGAGCGCGGGAGATTAACCGTGCGACGGGCGCGGGGGGGAAATGTCACGGCGTCTTTACGGTAATCAGGGGGGGGGGAGGGGGCGGGGCCGTAATGTGCATATGACAGACAAGAGTCAGCGCGGTGATTACGGGGGTTAGACGGGCGGCGGCGAGGGAGGGGTTCAGGCTTTCTGAGGCCACAAACACGGGATGTCAGCTTCAAACAGAGGACGGAGAATCGGACTAAACGGACAAAACTGCTGCTGAAAATGTTTAGTCCAGGAAAACAAATCCACGGTAACTGGGATTAAGAGAGAAATAAGCGTCTTTGGAAGAAACACTTTCTCTTCCAGGATCCAGAGACAGAAACTGATGAGAGAAGAAAGAGATCCGAGGCCTCTGACTTAGATAAAGATCCTTTAATATTACCGGGAGAATTAGAGGGTGGAACCAGGTGGTCTTAACCCCTTAACTCCCACCTGAACCAAGCACATTTTCTACAGTTTGGCTTTACCCCAGTCCAAAAGCTTCTGGAAAATAGCAACAAAAGAGAGACAAAAACAATGATGGAAATGTGGCAAAAAAGTGACAAAAAAGGACAAAAAAATGACAAAAAATTGACACAATTTGACAAAAAAATTACAAAAATGTGATACAAATTTGACAAAAAAACAAACAAAAATGTGACAAAAAAATGACAAAAAATTGACCAAAAAATTGCAAAAATGTGACAAAAAATGACCAAAAAATGACCAAAAAATTACAAAAATATGATAAAAATTTGACAAAAAAATGACTAAATTGTGACAAAAAAATGACAAAAAATTGACCAAAAAAATGGCAAAAATGTGACAAAAAAATGACCAAAAAATGACAAAAAATTGACCAAAAAATGGCAAAAATGTGACAAAAAATGACAAAAAAATTACAAAAATATGATAAAAATTTGACAAAAAAAATGACTAAAATGTGACAAAAATTGGATAAAAAAAATTACGAAAAAAGGACAAAAATGTGACAAAAATGTGACAAAAAAATGACAAAAAAGTTACAAAAATGAGTTGAATACCCAACAAAAAAATGATGGAAAAAAAAATGTGCTGACGTGAGGAAAAAGATCCTCTCGGTTCAGGCGGGAGTTAAGAGGTTAAAGTTCACCCATGTGCCGTGTGGTCACATGCACATGAGTGACCGCCCACAGGTACAGACACGTCCGAGCAGAGGAGGAAAAAGGATTGTCTAGATCAGGGTTAGGCGAGTTTGCACCGTGGAGACACCAGGGGCCGAACCTCAACATTGTAGCTGAAAGTAAAGAACTTTTTTCTGCAAATACCAATGTTTTACATCAGCGGTTCTTAAGTGGCTTCAGGACCGAACATTACCCAGGACGACCCCAAACAAAACTGTAATGTGTCATATATCGTATGAAATTATGTATTTTCCACACAAGTTTGTTCAATTATGATCATAACAACCCAATAACAAACATTTTAACAAACTCCGAGCGTTCCAATGCAGTTTCAGATGGAAAATATTGAATAAAAGTTCCCTTTAGACTCGCGACCCACTGAAAATGGTTCCACGACCCACTTTTGGGTCTAGAATCCCCGCTTTATATTATATAACAGGGGTCGCCAGGTTTGCTCGGTGGAGGCCGGTTTTCTTCATTGCCAAAAGAAGCACTTTCTACACATGCCAGTGTCGAACATCAGATACGCTGAGGAACATGTTCATCTTAAATTAGATCAATGACTTCAAATCGCTTGAATAAAGAGTCGGTTTGAACTAATCTAAGATCAGATAAAAACGCTTATGCCAATGGAACAAACAGAAATCCCACTGGAAATCAGACAAATGAACTTTTACTGTAAAAAATATTTATTTATCACTCGAAATTATATGAAATCATCTGAATTAAGAAAAAACTTGAACAAAACGTGCTTGTTCCATTGGCAAGAATAAGTTTTATCTGCTCCCGACCAAATCGACTCCAACTTTAGATTTAATCTCATAATTCAAGTAGATTTAAGTCATTTCTTCCTTTAGATCAGTGGTTCTCAACCTGGGGGGGTCGCCAGATCATGTAGATAAAATATACATATTTTTATTAGCATATAATGTAATATTTTATTGTAGCAGTGCCATTATTTGTTCGGAATTTGATGAATTTTATTTTATCCATTGTTTTTTTTAAGTTGTTTTTACTTTATTTATGAATTTTACATTTTACAATAATGCAAAACCATAAACAGACAAAGTATAACTTTAATCAAAACACACTCTACCCCTGACCTAAACCCACTGTACCTGCCCAATTAGTCAAAGAGGAAAATTAAAAAAATCAATCAATCAATAAAGTGTATTGAATAAGAGTGGTAGTTGCAAAGAGACACAAGTAACACAGTAAGAAAGAATGAAAATCTTAGCCCGAAACATTCTGAACAGGAATATTCTCAACATAAACTCTTGAGAATTTGTCCTGAGAACCACCTGAACTGGGTCTGATTTTTTCACATTCAAGAAAGTGCATCACATCTTTAAGAATTATGTCGGCTCATGTTCCTATTTCTCATGGTGTGACTCGGACGGGGGTCACGAACCTCTTTAACTGTTATAATCGGGGTCCCGGCTCCAAAAGGTTGAGAACCACTGCTTTAGATGATTGTTCTTTTAGGATTATGGCCTAAAAGCTGCTCTGCTCAGACATTATAAGGAATTGACAGTATTTTTCACATTTCTAGAGGACTTTAACAGGCATTTGAGGTCAGAATATTTCTCAAAATCATCTCGAGGGCCAGAGTTTGATGATGGAAAGGCCGGTTTTGGTCCCTGTTATATAATATGACCAGCTGGGATGTTCTGCCAGGACATTTTTAAAATACAGACACTATTTCTCACATTTTTAGATACTCTAACAGGTATTTGATCTCTTATTTGCATAATAATGTTTCTCAAAATCAAAATAAAAAAATCATCACATGTGGAAAGGCACCACCACACTGCCTCACCCAGGTAGAGGTTGTGATTTCGACTGAATTTCCTAAACCCTGCTTTGACACGGAGCGACCCGAAAGTCCGGACGTCCCGCTGTCAAACGCCGGCCTTAGTCTAACCCCGGCCCAGCTCCGCCCGTCCTCTGCGGTCTGAGAGGGAGGCCGGGGGCGAGAGGGGGGGCCTTTGTGCGCCCCTCGATAATTGGTCCTAATCTGGTTCTTAAACTGGTCCTCGGATTGTTCGGGACGAGCGACCTTCACCCCCCGACGGGAAGAGAGCGCGGCGGAGTGTGAAAGAACTATTCAGCCACAGAAAAGTCCTCCCAACGAGAGACGCGAGGGGACAGAGCGAGGGGCATCTTCAGGAGGCCATGAAAGGGCCCGGGACAAAAACGGGGCCCGCGTCCGAAAGCGCTTCCCACAAGACGGCGCGGAGAAAAGGAGCGTAATTAGCTCTGAAAATACAGCTGTCTCTTTGAAAACAGGACCGGTGTGAGAGCGCCGGGGTCAGCGCCGAGGCGGCTCCACAGCTGTGAGAGGAGGTTCAACACGGCCCGGGCGTTCAGAGGCGCGGCGTCCGGGCGTTCAGAGGCGCAGCGTCCGGGCGTTCAGAGGCGACGGCGTCCGGGCGTTCAGAGGCGTCAGGGCGCTCAGAGGCGCGGCGTCCGGGCGTTCAGAGGCGCGGCGTCCGGGCGTTCAGAGGCGCGGCGTCCGGGCGTTCAGAGGCGATGGCGTCCGGGCGTTCAGAGGCGCGGCGTCCGGGCGTTCAGAGGCGCGGCGTCCGGGCGTTCAGAGGCGAGGGCGTCCGGGCGTTCAGAGGCGCGGCGTCCGGGCGTTCAGAGGCGCGGCGTCCGGGCGTTCAGAGGCGACGGCGTCCGGGCGTTCAGAGGCGTCCGGGCGTTCAGAGGCGCGGCGTCCGGGCGTTCAGAGGCGCGGCGTCCGGGCGTTCACTCCCGCTGGAGTGAGCAGGCCTCTGCTCAGGACTTTTTATGACTCTGTGGTGGCCTCTGCTCTCCACTCTGCTGCCGCGTGCTGGGCCCCGGGCCGCACAGAGCGGGACAAGAACAGACTGAACAAGCTGGTCAGGAGGGCCAGCTCCGTCCTGGGCTGCCCCCTGGGGGACAGGAGGGTGTTAGCCAAGCTCACCTCCATCATGAACAACACCTCCCACCCACTGCACGGGACTGTAGAGGAGCTGAGCAGCTCTCTCAGTGGCAGACTGAGACACCCTCAGTGCAGGACGGAGCGCTACCGCAAAGCCTTCATCCCCACTGCTGTCAGACTGTGCAATAAGACTGTGAAGTAACATGTGCAATAATCTCTGTATCAGCTGCACTTTATTAACTCTGAGTGATCTTCTTGAACGCCGACTGTAACAAGTGACTTTCTCCTTTGTGAATCAATAAAGGTTTATCTTAACCGCTGCTCCACCTGTTGTAAAACCGGTTCATCTTCACATCTCTGATTTGAAGTCGTGCCCAGAGAGACTTTTACCCAAACTACAGTCACTGTCTCTGAATCCTTCCTCACAGGTGAAGAACCTGGTGTGACCTTTGACCCTGAGCTGGAGTTTATTCCTGAGGAGGAGCTCAGGTCTGAGCTCCTCCTCAGGCCTGGGAGCTCAGACCTGAGGAGGAGCTCAGACCTGAGGAGGAGCTCAGACCTGAGGAGGAGCTCAGGGCTGAGGAGGAGCTCAGACCTGAGGAGGAGCTCAGACCTGAGGAGGAGCTCAGACCTGAGGAGGAGCTCAGACCTGAGGAGGAGCTCAGACCTGAGGAGGAGCTCAGACCTGAGGAGGAGCTCAGACCTGAGGAGGAGCTCAGACCTGAGGAGGAGCTCAGGGCTGAGGAGGAGCTCAGACCTGAGGAGGAGCTCAGACCTGAGGAGGAGCTCAGGGCTGAGGAGGAGCTCAGACCTGAGGAGGAGCTCAGACCTGAGGAGGAGCTCAGACCTGAGGAGGAGCTCAGACCTGAGGAGGAGCTCAGACCTGAGGAGGAGCTCAGGGCTGCAGAGAACGTTCATGTTTTTAAGAGCAGCTCCAGACCCACATTTTTAGCTTAGCCTTTAACTGACTAATCTATTTATTTAATCCTAATATATAAATATATATATGGGAGGTTGTGCAGGCGCATTGTTTTAAATGTTGTATCTGTAAAGCACTTTGTGAAACCTTTCGGTATGAAAATCGCTTTATAAATAAAGTTTGTTTAATTGGTCGATTGATTGAACAGTGAAGAATCTCCGGCAGAACTGAGTGTGATTTAGAACATCATTGTGTATCTTTGATAAACACCACATGGATTTCTCCAGATTTAGATTCAACACATGTCAGAATCCACTGAGATGTTCCTCATGTTTGGATGTGAAGCTCCAGTATTAACAGTGTCAGAATCCACTGTGATGTTCCTCATGTGTGGATGTGAAGCTCCAGCATTAACAGTGTCAGAATCCACTGTGATGTTCCTCATGTTTGGATGTGACGCTCCAGCATTAACAGTGTCAGAATCCACTGTGATGTTCCTCATGTGTGGATGTGAAGCTCCAGCATTAACAGTGTCAGAATCCACTGTGATGTTCCTCATGTTTGGATGTGAAGCTCCAGCATTAACAGTGTCAGGATCCACTGTGATGTTCCTCATGTTTGGAGGTGAAGCTCCGGCAGGGGCGGACTGGCCATATGTCCGTTCTGGAAGAGCACAGAGGGGCCACTGGCTCGAGGGCCACCGGTCCCACCTCAACCGAGCTTTACCCAAATCTAAAAGCTAAAAAGAAACGCATCAAAATAGCGAGAAAAACACAGGGGGGGGAAAAAAACTACAAAAACGTGAGAAAAACACGGACAAAAAAACACAACAAAAAATGATAGAAAAAATAATTAAAAATTCAACAAAAAAGTGACAAAGAAACAAAAATGTAACAAAAATGTGACAAAAATGTGACAAAAATGTGACAAAAATGTAACAAAAATGTGACAAAAATGTGACAAAAATGTAACAAAAATGTGACAAAAATGTGACAAAAATTCAACAAAAAAATGACAAAAAAATGACAAAAATTCAACAAAAATGTGACAAAAAAATGACAAAAAAATGACAAAAATTCAACAAAAATGTGACAAAAATTCAACAAAAATTCAACAAAAAAATGACAAAAATTCAACAAAAAAATGACAAAAAAATGACAAAAAAATGACAAAAAATGACAAAAATTCAACAAAAATTCAACAAAAATTCAACAAAAAAATGACAAAAATTCCACTTAAATGTGACAAAAATGTGACAAAAATTCCACAAAAAAGTGACAAAAATTCCACAAAAAAGTGACAAAAATTCAACAAAAATGAGAAGAAAAAAAAAAACATACAAAAGGTGACACAACACAGCAACAGCGCGAGGAAAAAGGTCAGTTTTGTGTGTCTTAGCTTTCAAAAGAGGACAGAATGCATTTGGTTCAGGCGGGGGGTAAGAGGTTAAAACATGTATTTGTGGAAGTGTCGCATTTACGCTCATTGGTCCGAGTCCAGGGCTGTTTCTCAGTCCCAGTCCGGCCCTGAGTTCCAGCATTAACAGTGTCAGAATCCACTGTGATGTTCCTCATGTTTGGATGTGACGCTCCAGCATTAACAGTGTCAGAATCCACTGTGATGTTCCTCATGTTTGGATGTGAAGCTCCAGCATTAACAGTGTCAGAATCCACTGTGATGTTCCTCATGTTTGGATGTGACGCTCCAGCATTAACAGTGTCAGAATCCACTGTGATGCTCCTCATGTTTGGATGTGAAGCTCCAGCATTAACAGTGTCAGAATCCACTGTGATGTTCCTCATGTTTGGATGTGAAGCTCCAGCATTAACACTGTTGCTTTCTGCTCTCAGTGATTTCATTTCTCTGAGGAGTCCTGGTCCGGGTTAAGTCCCTGCTCCGTCTGACTCTATAAACCCGCTCCTCGTCCTGCCTTTGTCTGGAGCCGCTTTGGTGGACGCGCTCCTTCCTTTTTGTCTCCTTTGTGAGTCTTTCTTGGATTCCTGAGAGCTCCTGTAATTGCGTCCCACTTTCCCGCCGCTCGTCATTACTCCCATTATCATTATTTACTGTTATTATTATTATTATTATGATTTTGCGCCATTACGCGGCCGCTCCGCCACACGTCGGGAACGGGGGGCCGGCGCGGATCCACCTTTGCCGAGACCCGCCGGCACAATCGGGGGCTAAGTGTGGGCTATTAAGTCCTTTTCTGCGGCGGACAATGGCGCGATTGTAAGGCGAGCGCACACAGGGGAGGGGCGGGCGCTGGCCTTCGGGGGAAAAACATCATCGTGTTGTGAAAATTTGATGGAATTTTCATAAAAGCGTGTTTTTGTAAACGGGGGGATGTTTGGGCTGGCTGTGTTTTAAACATGCCAATCACCGCGGCGACGGCGGCGAGCGGCGAGCGGGGGGGGAAATATGGATTTGAGCGCGTGACGTAAATGATTGTGTGCGATTGGCGTGGCGGATGATCACGGACCTGGAGCGTTTACCTGGTGCAAGAGGAGCGAAAGCCGGGAGGCGGGGTCTGTACCGCACCACCGAGGTCAAAGGTTAACCCCGTAAACTCGCACATGAACCGAGCACCTTTTTCTCCAGTTTGGCTTTGCCCCAATCCAAAAGCTTCTGGGAAAGAGGTGTGAAAATAGCGACAGAACTGACGAAAACAATGGTGGAGATGTGACAAAAAAGTGACGAAAAATGGATGAAAAAGAGGCAAAAATGCGACAAAAAATAACAAAAACGTGACAAAAAATGACAAATTTGATAAAAAATTGACGAAAAAATGACAAAAATGTGAATTTTTTTTTACAAAAAATGTGACAAAAAATGACCAAAAAAAAATGACAAATGTGACAAAAAATGGACGAAAAAATTACAAAAAACGACCCAAAAAATGACCCAAAAAAAGACCCAAAAAATGACCAAAATGTGAAAAAAAAGACAAAAAATGACGAAAAATGTGATAAAAAATGTACAAAAAAATTACAACAAATGTGACAAAAAATGTGGAAAAAAAAGACAAAAATGTGAAAAAAATGACAAAAATGTGATAAAAACTGACCCAAAAAAATGACAAATGTGACAAAAAATGGACGAAAAAATGACCCAAAAAATGACCCAAAAAATGACCAAAATGTGAAAAAAAGACAAAAAATGACAAAAATGTGATAAAAAATGTGACAAAAAATGTGACAAAAAATGACAAATTTGATAAAAAATGGACGAAAAAATTACAAAATGACCCAAAAAATGACCAAAATGTGTGTAAAAAAATTTACAATAAAATGTGATAAAAAATTTACAAAAAAATAACATAAATTGGATAAAAAAAAGACCAAAAAATCTGACAAATGTGACAAAAAATGTGGCAAAAAATGACCAAAATGTGACAAAAAAATAACACAAATGTGACAAAAAATGGACGAAAAATTACAAAAAATGACCCAAAAAATGACCCAAAAATGACCAAAACGTGACAAGACAAAAAATGACGAAAAATGACAAATTTGATAAAAAATGGACGAAAAAATTACAAAAAATGACCCAAATAATGATCAAAATGTGATAATAAAAATTACAATAAAATTTGATAAAAAATGACCCAAAAAATGACAAATGTGACAAAAAATGTGGCAAAAAATGACCAAAATGTGAAACAAAAAGACAAAGAATTACAAAAAAATGACGAAAAAATGACAAAAAATGTGATGAAAAAAAGTTACAAAAATGAGTTGAATACCCAACAAACAAATGATGGGAAAAAGATCTGATGCCGTGAGGAGAAAGACCCTCTCGGTTCAGGCGGGAGTTAAGAGGTTAAGGGTCAGGTCTTTACTCAGAGGTCAGGGTGGAGATTTGACTTTACTCTTTACTCTTTGCCACATCTCGCCTGGGATGATGAGTTTCAGGTTAAGCCCAGTTAAGGGAAAAACTACAGAAAAAGGACGTCCCACATTATTAAGCAGACCATCATTTTCAAGCAATAAAGGAAAGAAAAAGAATCTCTCTGCTGATGAAAAGCGTGGAATAGTTGAATGCTTTGGTCTAGGTGTGAAAATCTTCCATATTTCATGAAAGATTAAGTGTAATCATCAAACTGATCAGACATTTGTTCCTTGTTCCTTGTTTTTTACAGAAATGCGTGAACAGTCTAGACGTATTAATGTAAATGCCTGCTCTGGTTGTTGTGAATGGAGCAGCTCTATAGGCGACACCGGCGTCTCTCCAGGGCCTCACGGTGCATTGTGTCGGATAATTAAAGGCTAATTACCGATGAGAAAACCCTGGTGCAGTTGTGTGAGCGAGGAGGAAAACAGACGAGATAAACCTGTCCTTCCTTTACGTTACAGTCGAGTGTCGGCGTCAGAGAGTTCCATTATTCTCTCAGAACTGTTTCTACCATTGCAGATGTGAAAACATAAAACTGTCCGAGTGACCCCAGACTTTGAACAGCACGTCGGTCATCTGTGCTCTGAAGTCTCAAACTGACATCTCCCTTTTCACCTGCAGCTCTCGCCTTAACAATTAATAATAATAAAATAATAATAATAAAATAATAATAAAAAATAAAATAAAAATAATAATAATAAATAAAAAAATCAAATAAATAAATAATAAATAAATAAAAAATAAATAAAAAATAAGTAATAAATAAATAAATAATAAATAAGTAATAAATAAATAAAAAATAAATAAGTAATAAATAAATAAAAAATAAATAAGTAATAAATAAATAATAAATAAGTAATAAATAAATAAATAATAAATAAGTAATAAATAAATAAAAAATAAATAAGTAATAAATAAATAATAAATAAGCAATAAATAAATAAATAAATAAAAAATAAATAAGTAATAAATAAATAAATAAATAATAAATAAATAATAATAAATAATAATAAATGATGATAATAATTAATAAATAATAATAATTATAATTAATTCATAATAATAAATAATATTAACAATAATAAAGGCGTACAGTTGAATTACGCTTTTCAAGCCTGTGTTACCAAGTGTCTCAAAGCGCCGCACTGTCACCACTCTCTCTCATCACCAGACACCGTTAATGAAGTGAAAAAAGCAAAACGATCTCATGTCTCACAGCTCAGTAAATAAGGCAGGAGTTAGAAATGTTGGCTGTGAGTCAGAGCTGCTGCGCCGGGTGCTCGGGGGTGCTTTGGGTGCTTGAGCACTCGGGGGGGCTGGGACAGGGGTTCAGGTGTTAGTCCTGAGCCACACGTTTTTGGAGGAAACTCCTCTGAGACGGTGCAGCGCCTCCTGGGTTTGTCATCAAGCTCTCCAATAGCAGCGCCCCCTCCTGTCACATGGCGGGGTGGCAGGCTGTGTTCTGCAAAGACAGCTCCTCTCCGGAAAAAGCCGTCACAACTTCCTTTGTTGTGGAAATGATTCATCTTGAGGAGCTAAAGCTAAAGCAGACCTGGGCAAAATGATTCAATCTGGCCCACGACTTGTAGGGTAGAAATTCATGAGTATGTCAAAAAAAACAGCACGTCTCCAGCAGCTAATGGCATTTGTTTGTTTACGACGGAAGAGAACGATGTTGATAAGTAAACAAACACACACAAACACATCATCAAAATATTGTCCCTGGAGACATATTACAAATGTCCATAAAGTTCGTTATATATGTGGTTGACCTTTTTTAGCATCAAAATCTGTAAAAAATGAAATAAAATCCACCTAAATGTTTCTTTGGTGTTTCTGTTCTGTTTCAACTTTTTTTTTTACATCCTTTAAAACCAACTAAAACTTGTTTATTATGAACTTGAAGGGTTCATTGAAAGGGGATGTTTTTAATGGCATGAAAGTGTGACAAACGACTCCAAGTGAAAATCACCTAAAACACCTTTGGGCTCTGAGGGTTAAACTTAAAGAGGGGGTATTCTGCTTTTTTCAGTCCCATAGCACCAGTCTATATCACACTACAATGATGACAAACCTTCTGTTGGTCTGTAAATGCAGTAAATCAGAATAACTGCCTTGTATAAAATGTCTCTCTCAAAATGGCTGTAGTGAATGTCTTGAAATAGGCCTCTGTCTCTTTAAGAACCTCTGAGCCTTTAGACACGCCCCCTCCACACGCTGTCTGTGGCATCAGTGGGGAGGGGGTTCTGCTGAGGAGCAGTGGTTGGTTACTCGGCTGGTGACGAAAGCTCGGAGGCGTCTCCAGGAGGTGGGGGCGTTCCTAGGAGGACTCAGGCAAACCTATCCCTAAAATGGCCGCCATCAGAGTTTTTACAATAGTTAATCTGCACATTCAGAGTCTCTTTCACCATTGGGTCTGCCTGGCCCTACAAGCTTGTAGAGCACCTGTTTTGTAGGTGTATTTCAGGGGGGAGGCAGGTTTTCTTGGCGGAGGCCGATTTTCTTTGTTGTAAACAGACCGAGGGCCGAAGCCGCTGATTATTCGCCCAAAGTAAAGCACAACACTGGAAACATGACCATCTTAAATGAGATAAATGACTTAAACTGGCTTGAATTAAAGTTCTTCTATGTTGAATTTGAGTCGGTTTGAACTAATCCAAGACACAAATGCTACAGCGCCGATGGAACAAGAATAAAACCCAAACAAATAATTGTTTTTCACTTAAAATGACACAAAATTATGAATTAAGAGAAAAACTATGACTAGAGGTTTTATCTCGTCTAAGACCAGAACAAATCTACTCAAACCTTAGATTTAATCTGTTCATTCAAGTAGATTTATGTCATTTCTTCCTTAAAACGATTATTCTTTTTCCAGTGCACTTCTTTCAAATGCCAGAGTTGTACATAATATATGACCTGCCTGAACTGCATGGACAGTATTTCTACCTTTCTTTCTCCCATTTAACTCTAATAATGTTACAAGTCTCTGATTTGGGTAATCACGTTTCTCAAACTCATCTTGAGGGCCAGAGGTTCTGTGCTGGAGGGCCGGATTTGGCCCCCGGGCCTGACGTTGCCTGCCCCTGGTGTATTTGAGATCTTCTATCATTTACTATCTGACCACGGTGATCCAGCGAGCGCTCGGCCTCTTCTCCTCTAGAACAGACCTGGGCAAAATATGGCCCAGTCTATGATTGCTATGATTGTTTTTAAATGACCAGAATGCTCACTCCAGCCAGTAGGGGGCAGCTTAAAAAAAAAGAATTCCACAGGTGTCCAGCAGGGGGCATGGACAAATAAGAAATCAGGATATAAACAACACATTGTACTCAAGTGGGAAATGGACAGTCTGCCCCTGGGCAGCTGTGACTACAATAGTAGCTTACTACCATGGAGTGTGGAGTGAATGAATATTGACTACAGCAGGGGTAGGCAGCGTCAGGCCCGGGGGCCAAATCCGGCCCTCCAGCATAGAAGCTCTGGCCCTCAGGAGGTTTTGAATGATTCTGATGATGATGTTATTACACAAATCAGACGTCAAATACCTGTTTGAATACCTTTTAGAGTATTCTATACTCTAAATATGTGCAGAATACAGTCAGATCTTTAAACATGTCTAAACAAAACACCCGATTAGTGTTCAGTGTCTGAACGATGCTTTATCCGACATCTAAACTAAAATATGTGTCGTGTAGAACCAGAAAACAGAGCAATGTGTGGAAGATCTGCACATTTACAATATCGGGTTCATCTCCAATGACAGGAAATGTGGGAAACGGGGAATCAATCAGGGAAAGTTAGTAAGAAGGGAAAAACCATTGTGAAAACAAACACAACGGGAAAAAGACGAAGAAAAAAGATTTGGTGAAATGGGGCAAATATTGGGCAAGAAATTGAAAAAAATGGAAAGAAAAAAATATTGGAAAATCAAAGAGCTGAAACAAAGTAATTTCCTTTAATGTTGTCCCTGCTTAGATATCAGTAGAACCTACACTTGTTTTCACTGTTTAATCATAATCATGTACAGACAACGCTGGCATTTGTCGAAAGTGGGGCTTTACTTTGGGCTAAAATTGGCAGGTCCGGCCCTGGGTCTTATTACAATGAAGAAAATCGGCCTCTGCCAAGAACACCTGCCGACCCGGGACCCCAGTGTGTAGAGACTTGTGACACAGGCTGGTAAAGTGCAATAAGTGTCAGTGTTTTTATGAGGCTACAGTCCTGTCGGGCTCGTTATTATTCATTTATTGGAAGAAAAAAAAACTCCTCAATGTATTTTCCATCAAAACATTTCATATTTTGGAGCTTTTGTTTATGGACAGCGATTCACTCCCCATATATTAAACTTAAATCCCGATATGAGCTTGAGTTATTGTTGGCTCCGACTCAATTCAGGTAGAAGGAAATGCCCATATTTGGATTACAGCCTTTCGTGCTACACGTGGATACAGGGGCGGACTGGGACTGAAAACCAGCCCTGGACTCTGACCAGCCTGGCCCAAATTAGCGTAAATGCGACACAGCATTTTCTCCAGTTCGGCTTTGCCCAAATCAAAAGCTTCTCGACTTGTAACGCCTTGTTTGAAAGCTAAAATCTACAAAAGTGATGGTAACTTTTTGTCCCGTTGTCGCGGCATTTTTGTCATGTTTTTGCTGCTTTTCCATTACTTTTTGCCGTGTTTTCGTCACTTTTTCATTGTGTTTTCGCCTCTTGTTTTTCCCCTATTTTTTCATGTTATTGTTGTTTTTTCATCGTTTTTTTTTTCATCGCTTTGTCGTCACGTTTTCCTCACATTTTGTTGCGTTGTCGTCACTTTTTTGTTGCTTTTCCAGCACATTTTTGTTTTTGGATGCTTTTCTTTTAAGCTTTTAGATTTGGGTAAAGCTCAGTTACGCTCGGGGGTGAGGGTAAGGTAAAGGTTAGTGCTAGATCGTCTGCTCCGGAGGGACGGTCTGCTGTGATTTTGTATAGATCTATGAGTTGGTTTGTCTAAAACTACAAATAATCCTAATCCTTAAAGTTAACCCCTTAACTCCCACCTGAACCGAGCACATTTTCTCCAGTTTGGCTTTACCCCAATCCAAAAGCTTCTGGAAAAAAGGTGAGAAAATAGCGACAGAACTGAGACGAAAACAATGATGGAAATGTGACAAAAAAAGTGACGAAAAAGTGGCAAAATTGTCACAAAAATGTCACAAGAAATTGACATTAAATTGACAAAAATGTGACAAAAAATTGATTAAAAATTGACGAAAAAATGACAAAAATGTGATAAAAAATGACAAAAATTTGACGAAAAAAATGACAAAAATTTGACAAAAATATTACAAAAAATTGATTAAAAAAATGACAAAAATGTGACAAAAAATTGATTAAAAATTGACGAAAAAATGACAAAATGTGACAAAAAATGACAAAAATGTGAAAAAATTCATTAAAAATTGACGAAAAAATGACAAAAATGTGACAAAATGTGACAAAAAAATGACAAAAATGTGACAAAAAATTCATTAAAAATTGACGAAAAAATGACAAAAATGTGACAAAAAATTCATTAAAAATTGACGAAAAAATGACAAAAATGTGACAAAATGTGACAAAAAAATGACAAAAATGTGACAAAAAATTCATTAAAAATTGACGAAAAAATGACAAAAATGTGATAAAAATGTGACAAAAATGTGACAAAAATGTGACAAAAATGTGACAAAAAAATGACCAAAAAGTTACAAAAATGAGTTGAAAATGAGTTGAATACCCAACAAAAAAATTTTGGAAAAAAAATGTGATGACGTGAGGAAAAAGATCCTCTCGGTTCAGGCGGGAGTTAAGAGGTTAACCATTTCCCTGGCCCTAACCTTAATTTGTGTTATCTCACGTTTTCGCAGCAGACTGTCCCTCCGGATCAGACGATCTAGCACTAACCTAAGGTAAAGTGAGGGGCCAGACCGGTGGCCCTAGAGCCAGTGGCCCTTCTGTGCTCTTCCAGAACGGACATGTGGCCAGTCCGCCCCTGCATGTGGATACCAAACCTGTCAGGGGCCGGTCGATGCCATGATGTCGTTACAAATCTCAAAGCGACAAAAAGGAGAGTTTAGTCCGTTTTACTCTCACATCGGCGTTGGGGGAAAGCGTTGGCCGATCGCCGATCTTCCCCCGGCTGATCCCACAGACTAAACTTTCTGAGCTCCGCCCGACCCCCGACAGACGAACAAGTTCATGACGCCAAACCAGTGACTTCCTCCGTTTAAAAAAGCGCGTGAGTGATGTTGACGCGGTAATATCTAAATCCGCGGCTGAACCCCCCCCAACTCCCGTCGCCGTAATCTTCTCCGTCTTTGTTTTAGGCGGAGGCTAATTAGCACGTGGCGCGGCGCGGAAGTGAATGGACCCGGTCATCGCCGCCTCAAGTGTCTCCCGGGAACAAACGGTGTCAGCGGCGCTCTCCTCCGGAAAAAAACGCCGCGCGGGCGTCACAAAGACTGGCAGCCGCCCACCTCTCCTTTTCCCTTTTCTCCGCGCTTCTCCCGGCGCTGACAGCTCTCGAGCTCCGGGGCCTAATTAAAACGGAGAGCGCTCGGATTGGGGGCTGACAGACGCCGTTTGTTTATCGGGACCACATTATCTGGGCTAATTAGCGCGGCACAAAAGGGAAGTACAGTGGCTTTTCACACGCGGCGCCGGCGGAGGAGCGCTAAAACAAAGCCGCGCGTTCAGGCTAATAGCTTTTGTGCCGAGTGACACGAACGACAAAGACCCCGAGTAAACATCTGCGGCGGCGGCGGCAGCTCAGGCGCGGTTTAACGGGCGCAGGGGAGCGAGGGTGCGAGGGGAGAGCAGGTCCACGGGGTTTGGCCCGGCCTGGTTTCGAGGAAGAGACGATGTTATGAAGGACGGGACTGAGGGGGAAGTCGGGATCACGATAAAGCTCACGATATCTTGCAAAAAGTAATAACTAGACCAGGATAAACATCTCAATTTGAGCACAATAATCCGAATGTTTGATGTTTCTGACTCGTTTCGATACATTTCGTCCTTATTTCAGGTCATTTTCTTTGCCAATGGGGAAAGAAAATTGGTCTTATCTCATTGGCGATGTTACTTTCTTATTTCAAGTGAGATTTACCCTAGAACTGGTGTGAAATGTCCTCAAACAAGCAAAGTAAACTTGGTCCGATCAGGAAACGTGTCTAAATGAGTGAAAACCGCTCAAAACAAGAAACATTTCCTCAATTCAAGTCATTTAAGCCAATGCTTGATATTTACTTTTTGCAGTGGATCATGACAATATTATCGCGATATTTGACTAAACCAGACATTCCCACGTCCGTAGCAACACGGCCTCCGAAAGACAAGAGGACATGATGATATCAGTATTTTACCTCCAGGAGCAAAACAAAATCTAGGGTTACCCCCGGCTCACATTAACTACGGTCCGGGTTCAGTCCTGATTTGCCCCAAACTGCCACTCACAGTGAGTCCGGCCGACCCTGTGGCTCCGCCGGCTCCGGCGTCAGACGCTGCTCCAGGCACAGAAACGGCGCTCGCCAGAAGAGAAGTGTGAGGGTTTCCCGCATGGAGCGAGTTTACGTGATGATTAGCCCCGTATATACGTAGTTTTTGTAACAAAAGCCGCCTTTGCCAGAACAACGACTCTCCCAGTGAAGCTTTAACTCACTCCTGCCCCCGTGTCACTGGTCATGGAGACATGTTTACATTTACGACGTTACGCGCGTGTACAGGTGGTAAACCAGACCAGATAAGGAGCGAGCAGAACGATTTTATTTTGAAATACACCGGATCTTCTTTCCTCACGAGACCTGACTTCCTGCTTGGCTCGTGTTTTTCTGTCAGCTTGATCCACTGGGGCTCCGGGCTCTTCTTGCGGATTCTTTCCGTTGCCGCCGGACCCGGACTTCGCGGAGCAGTGTGAGTCTGAGTCTGCAACATTGGTTTGAATGTTCGCGGAGGCCGTACCGGACCTTAACCGGATTTAGTGTGAGCCAGGGGTTAGGGTTTCTAGTAGGCATTCTCTGCTGATGAAACCATCTCCATGGTTACGCTTCCATCCATCCACTTCCGCTTTATCCGGGGCCGGGTCGTGGGTGCAGCGCCTGAGCAGAGATGCCCAGACTTCCTGATCCACACACACCTCCTCCAGATGTTCTGACCCCGAGGCCACACCTCCTCCAGATGTTCTGACCCCGAGGCCACACCTCCTCCAGATGTTCTGACCCCGAGGCGACACCAGGCCAGCTCGGAGACATAGTCCCACCAGCGTGTCCTGGGCCTTCCCTGAGGCCTCCTCCCAATAGGACATGCCTGGAACACCTGAGGGAGGCGACCGGGAGGTATCCGGAACAGATGCCCGAGCCACATTCATCCAGAAAACTAAAATAACTGACCCTGGAGCGTCATAGAGGCCACTGTGATGAGCACTCCTGCAGCAAGTCAAGTAACTAATAATTTAAAAAATATACCAAGTGAAAACCCTTCCAAATGTAGCGACTAAAGCGCTGTCGTCATGGAGAAAACGGCCCTAAAGTTCAGTCACTCTGTCTGCACACGCGCCCGTGATTATTTCTCCCGTCTTTAGCCGGGAATGACCATATTTGGATTACAGCGTCATCTCAGTCACAGCCTTTCCTGCCACACGTGTATATAAATATGTAAATAAGCGTGTGAAAGACCAGGGAGGACACGGACATGTTGGAGTCACTTCCTGAAAATGTTCGGCTCGTAACGTAAAAATAAAAACAACTTTTCATTGTTCTCATTTCTAGAAGACTTTGTGTGATGTCAGGCTCCAAACTCAAATCCACCCAAAGAAACGGGTGAAACATGGCGTCCAGCCCTCGCCTCTGCCGCCAGAGCCTCAGGAGAAACAAGACGGCCGTGTTTCCACCTGAAGCTAATGAACTCGCATTAAGTCAAACAGACTTCACTCTGCTCGGCGCCGTAATGTGTCGGACCTAATCACGGCGCTCTCTGAAAGCCCGGACTCTCCGCTTTCCCGCCCGCTCTCGCCCGCCGCGTCCTCAGCGGTAATGACCGGCCGCCGCTCCACAATGCAACATTAAGATTTCCCTTCCTCCGGTCTTTTCTTGGCGGCGGCGGCGCTAAAACGCGGCGTCCATTAAGTAATTTGCCGGTGTTTTGCTAAGAGCCTTTTAGGCGCAGTTTGCCTTTCTGACATTAGAGCACAAAGCGGAGCGAGACGTGTTGGACCAATCTCGCCGTGAAGCCGCGAACCGTATCCCGCGGAAACGAGACGGCGCGTTAATGGCGGTGAACGGGCCGGCGGCGGCGTTAGGCTAATACGTTTAATGCCTTTTATAATAGGCCTCGTTCACGCGGAGACGCCGAGAGCCGGGATTGTTGTTGTATGGATTGTTTACAGAGCGGTAAAGCCGTGCACAGGATTTTCTACTGAGGAGAACGTACGAGCCGCCCCCCCCCCGGCGCTCGGGACGGCTAGTGGCGGCAGGAGGAAGTGCACTGAAAACAACCTTAACCCCTGTAACCCCCCCCGAGCACATGGACCGGAGCGCTCCCGAAGACCTACAAGAGCGAAGAGTTTTCCTCACGTTATCGTCAGTTACGTCTCATTTTGTTGCCTTTTTTTCTTCCAAGAAACTTTTAGATTTGGGTAAAGTCGAACTGGAGAGGATGTGGAAAACTTGGAATAATTGGGGGGAAAATAAGAAAAGAAATTGGGGGGGAAAATGGAGCAAACATTGGACAAAAAAAATATTTATACAAATGATTGGAGGTGAAACAACCAACCAGAAAACAGAAAAATAATGTCACAATTGAAATCACGATTATTCAAACGATTATTTGTTGCCTATAAAAAAATCCATCAAAAAAAAGACAAAAATCCGGCAAAACAAGACAAAAATCCATCAAAAAAAGACAAAAATCCATCAAAAAAATGACAAAAATCCAGCAGAAAAAAAGACAAAAATCCAGCAGAAAAAAAGACAAAAATCCAGCAAAAAAAAGACAAAAATCCAGCAGAAAAAAGACAAAAATCCAGCAGAAAAAAGACAAAAATCCATCAAAAAAATGACAAAAATCCATCAAAAAAAGACAAAAATCCATCAAAAAAAAAGACAAAAATCCAGCAGAAAAAAGACAAAAATCCATCAAAAAAAAGACAAAAATCCAGCAGAAAAAAGACAAAAATCCATCAAAAAAAGACAAAAATCCATCAAAAAAAAGACAAAAATCCATCAAAAAAAGACAAAAATCCAGCAGAAAAAAGACAAAAATCCATCAAAAAAAGACAAAAATCCAGCAGAAAAAGACAAAAATTAAAAATTAGAAAAAAAAAAGTGAAAAAAAAATAAATTTGAAGAAAAAAACAAAAAAGTGGAAAAAAAATAATCGATTTTTTGCGATTATGCTAATTTTGTAATCGTTTACTGTTGTAATCGAAATCGTAATCGAATTTCGATTAATTGCACTAATTGCACTGCAACTAACGATTATTTTGTCATCGATTAATCTATCGAATATCTTTACGATTAATCGATGAATCGCTTGGCTGTGAATGGTGTCACATGAAGCTAAAGTGGCGCCGCTTGAGGACGTGTTGATGGAGGAAGCTTAAAGTAAATGTTTGTTGGAGGCTTTTGGAGCTAATTCTGCTTCTGATTGGACGAGACGGACGGATATTTATGAAATTTACAATGTACAAAACACTACAGACCCAAACTATGAAAAACAAAGTAGGCTTTCATCAAAAATACTACATTTTCATGTCATCGATTAGTCGTTTCAGCCCTAGAAAACATCCCATGTTTCTTTTAAGTTTGTTTTATGTATTTGAGCTGGAACAACAAGTCGCTTCCTTTAGTCCTGTCCCTGAACCAACAGCATCAAAACTTGGATGGAAAGAGGAGAGTTCTTTTCAGCACCTGCTTTCTATACTTTCATTTGACTTGTTTCCAAAACGAGCAGGTAAAAGGTTTTCAGGACAATAGAGCCGGTCCCGTGAAACAACATGGCATCAGAAGAAACATTTCAGGTACTGCCGGTATCGGGGAAAAAATAGAGATATCAGCCTTTTTAGTCTGTTAGTGATTAAAGCTATAGCGGAGGATGTTCTATTTCCGGGTGGATCATCAAGACGATTGGTCCTAATTGTCAATCATTCTGGTGATTTGCCGACGTAAGGCCGTCGTGCGCGCTCGCCCCTTGTTACTTTCAGGCCTCTGTGAGTTACGCCGTTAGCCGTTCATTGCTGCTCCAGAACGCACCGAGTCGTTTGAAAATGGAAGAGGGGCAAGAGAAAAAGTGTCTTCGAAGTGTGTGAGAAGAAGAGAGAGTTTAGTGTAAACACAATAATCCACATAGAGCTGACTTTATTACAGACTGCGCTCTCTAAACCAGAGTCTGAGCTGGATTTAACCAGAGCTTAATGTTGTTAGAGCTGCAGCGTCTGCAGTGTTTACAACATACAGGCTAACGATGCTAACTCGCGGCTAACAGTTTAGGCCAGGGGTCACCAACCTTATTTCAGCTGAGGGCTACTTTAAGAGCATTAAGTTGTTCGAGGGCTACAAGTTAAAAACAAATCCTAAAGACTTAAACGTACACTGTTCACTTATAGGATATTGACCCCATATTATATTAAAATAGCTTTATTTTAAACTCATACTGAGTCACAAGAACCAAAATAACTGTAATTTTAAGAATTAGATTCAAGAAAATGAAGTGTTTTACACTTTAGAAAAAGTCCCAAGGGCTACTGGACATGCCCCAAAGGGCCCCTGGGTGCCCGCGGGCACCACGTTGGTGACCCCTGGTTTAGGCCATTCTGACGCCTTTTTATGCCCAGGGGTTTATTCATCTGAAAAACTAACCCAGCGACTAAAAAGTCCTCAGAAAATCCAAATTAAAGACATACAGCATGTTTATATTGAGGGAAAATGAGCTGCAGCAGAACAATGAAAACGCTGTAGCTTCTCGCTAAGTTACTACAAACACACGAGAAAATCTACAGGAGCTGAAGTAAAGACGAAAAGAGACCATTTAAGTAACATCTCAATACTATTGTTAAATAAAAACACATAAATGAATAAAGCTCAGGCATTGGGAGCTTTAGGACATGGGCTTTTCTGTCTATGATGGACAGAGACATAAAAATAAAAAATTATATTGAATGAAAATAAAATAAATAAATAAATGGCATCAGCACAATTCTAATATAACTGCTATAAATGCCTTGTACTCGTGTCGGTATTCGGTATCGGCAAGTACTTCAATCAAAGTACTCGTATCGGTTTTAGAAAAAGTGGTATCGGTGCCTCCCTAATTTTAAAGAAAGTAGAAACACTGGCCATAGCTTCACCACAGCCACAGTTTTTTCCCTCTATAGAAACAGCAGCAAACAGAAGCACCAGGACGAGTGTGGGAGGGACGGCAACACTCGCCCTTTATCACCCAGAACGTTTCTCCCAAAAAAATAAAACAAAGATATAAACACTTTATGCCACAGTTCAAACACACGTGTGGAAAAAGTGTAAAAGAAATCAAATCAAAAATGTGACAAAAAATAATAAAAATGTGACAAAAAAATAAATAAAAATGTGACAAAAAATAATAAAAATGTGACAAAAAATAAATAAAAATATGACAAAAAATAAATAAAAATGTGACAAAAAATAATTAAAAATGTGGCAAAAAATAAATAAAAATGTGACAAAAAATAAATAAAAATGTGACAAAAAATAAAAAAAATGTGGCAAAAAATAAATAAAAATGTGACAAAAAATAAATAAAAATGTGACAAAAACCAAACCAGAAAAGTGACAAAAATAATAAAAATGTGACAAACTCTGGCAAATATGAGATGAAAAAGAATGTGAAAAAGTGGCAGCAACGTGAGGAAAAGGATCTGTTTTATATGTCTATGAGGCGTTACTCTGGCCAACAGCGCCAGATGAGAACTTGTTAGAATTGGGTAAAGCCGAACTGGAGAAACTGCGCTCGGTTCAGGCGGAGGGTAAGAGGTTAAAGGCTTGTGTCTAAAATGAGGCAGTGACTCGTCACTGCGGTGCAGAATCCAGAGAGTCCCTGTGAGTGATGCTCATGTGATCCGTCACATGATCAGACATCTGCTGTTTACGGCTAATGCTAACGGGCTAACGAGCTAAAGGTGACGATAAACTGCTACAATTCATCTGTAAACGGGGACATGCGAACTCTGCCTTCAAATAAGCAGCGGGGCAAACACTCACAGCTCGTGTCACACAAAAATAAATGGACAAATGTGAAAATAAAGGAAAGAAACGGCGCAGTGCAAGTTCCTCATTCATTCCGCAGCGGATCAGCTGACTTACGGCTAGGCTAAAGATGCTAGCTTCGGAAAAGGTCGTTATTTTCCGTGAATATGATCAAACCCTGCGGATGTTTCACTCTTAATATGCCCAGCACAGTCATAACACTTTGAACAATATGATCCAAAAGCTCTACGCGGATTTTAAAACGTAAAAAACGTCCCTTTTGTGGATGACCCTGTGGCTGACGTTAGCGTTAGCATGCTAGCTCGGTTTGACAGCTCACCGTTACACGCCCGACAGCGGGAGTAATCTCTGTAAACAGGCCGTGAAAGGGGCAGATAATGACATGATGTGAGGCAGACTGCTTAGTAAGGTGTGTATTATAACATGGCGTGTGTTTATGAACCCAGATTAACGCCGTTTATCTGGAGAAAAGACGAACCGCAGCTGCAAATGTCGCCGAGCACGACTTCTCCAAAGCCACGACATGAGAGTAAATATGTTTGTGTGCGGCTGTGAACGCGCAGATCACCGGTGCAGGACGCAGAACGAGGCCCAGGACGGTTGAAAAGGCAAACGCATGAATGTAGGAGGACGGGGGTGGCGCAGGAGGCAGGGGTACTCACTCAGTCTGGGCTGGGAGATGTAATTTCGGGTCACGGCCTGGGTGTGGGTCCGGGCCGCCGCAGGACCGTCCATGGCTCGGTTCGCGACTAAAGTGGCCATGATCCGAGGAGGAACCCGCAGGAGATCAGGTCACGAAGAGGAGAGAAGAGAAGCGCGAGGAGGATTCTGGAGGAGAAGCAGGAGAGACGTGAAGGGCCGAAGCTGCAGCTGACGGTCATGTGACACCACGGAACAGGAAGTGGAAGGGCACGAGGGGGAGGGAAACGTTTTTAATTTACCTTTTAAATATTACAAATCACAACGAGTCCTCAGTGTTTTTCCAATGTAATGTTTCACCGTGTGTTAAAAACAAAAACAAAAAAACTATTGATGACCACATCAGCTTTTAACCTCTTGAGAGGATCTTTTTCCTCACGTCATCAGATTTTTTTTCCATAGTTTTTTTGTTGGGTATTCAACTCATTTATGTAGCTTTTTCGTCACATTTTGGTCATTTTTTTTGTTCATTTTTGGTCAAATTTTCGTAATTTTTTGTCACATTTTCATCACATTTTTGTCATTTTTTGTCACATTTTTTGTCATTTTTTCATCCGTTTTTTTTCACATTTTTTGTCATTTTTTTTCACATTTTTGACACATTTTGCCCTTTTTCTGTCATTTTTTCATCCGTTTTTTTTCACATTTTTGTCACATTTTTGTCATTTTTTTTGTCATTTTTTCATCAGTTTTTTTTTCACTTTTTTTGTCATTTTTTGTCACATTTTGTCACATTTTTTTCACATTTTTGTCACTTTTTTGTCACATTTTTTCGTCCATTTTTTGTCAATTTCTTGTGACATTTTTGTGACATTTTTGCCTCTTTTTCATCAATTTTTCATCACTTTTTTGTCACATTTCCATCATTGTTTTCGTCTCAGTTTTGTTGCTATTTTTCACAGCTTTTTTCCAGAAGCTTTTGGACTGGGGAAAATGTGCTCGGTTCAGGCGGGAGTTAAGGGGTTAAACCCCCACCTTCACCAAGTGCATTTTCTCCAGTTCAGCTTTACCCAATTCTAAAAGCCTCATTTGAAAGCTAAGACCGACAAAACAAATTTAAACTGATCTTTTTCCAGCGCGTTATAGTCACTTTTTTTTTTACATTTCTTTTTATTGCTTTGTTGCCATTTTTCTGTTGCTTTTTTGTCACCTTTGTGTGTCGCTCTGTTGCTGCGTTTGTGTCACTCGTCTGTTGCTCTTTTGTGGCGTTTGTGTCCAATTTTTGGCACTTTTTTGTTACATTTCTCAAGTCAAATGTTCATCACATTTTGGTCACACTTTGGTTGCTTTTTTGTCACTTTCTTGTTGAGTTTTTATCCTGGTTTTCATCTCATTTTTGTTGTGGCTAGGTTTTTCAAAATGCTTTAGATTTGGGTAAAGCCAAACTGAAAATGTGCTCATTGTCGGCTGTACCCGACCTGAAAAAGGCGTCAAAATAGCGACAAAAACGGGGATAAAGACGTGACAAAAGTGACCAAAAAAAGCCACAAAGAAGCGTCAACAACATGCCGGAAAAACAACAGTAACACATTTTTTTTTAAAGTGACGAAAACGCATAAAAAGAGAGACAAAAACAATGAAAAAGCAACAAAAAAAACAGTTTTGTAGGTCTTAGCTTTCAAATAAGGCTTAAACAATGAGGAGCCGTGCACTGTAGTATTATAGTTATTTTATGCAGGGCACATGAATCACTGCAAAATACAGCAGTAATGTATAAAATATTACAAGATAAATATACAGAAAATAAGATAAATCTATAGACCACGTGTGACTGTGGTCATTATTAATTCACTCCAGACTTGGAGGTGGTACTGATGTAGCCACAGCAGCCCTGGACTGACAGAAACGGGGCAACCAGTCTGCGCCGTCGGCCCCTCCCACCACCGCTCACTTCTTTCACCCCGGCTTCCTGGTGTTTCCCAAACAGTCTCCCCGAGTACTACCAGGCCCATCCGGCTTAGCTGCGAGGTCTGACGGGATCAGGCAGAGCAGGCGGGATCAGAGATATCATGGAATAAAGGCTGGATGTCTGAAGGCGGAGTCACTTCCGGCATCACCGGCGGCCATCTTGCCACAGGGAAGCTTTCTGGTGAACTCTGTGGAATCTGAAGTAACGAACACAAATCCTCTTCTCTTGCAAACGGTTTGATTTCTTACAAACGTGGCTATAATTGTGAATGCTGGAACAGGTGTGTGAGTGGGCGGGACGAGGGGAGTGGCCTATGAAAGAGATGCACTTTATGTTTTGTGTGTTGTTGTCCTTGCCTGTTTTGTCTGTAATGTACTGCTGTGTGTTGTGGCTTATGTGTTTTATATTTTGTATGTTCTTGTCTTGTTTTTTATGGGACTGCGGATGGAAATGAGCCTTGAGCTAAATCCGGCATATTTACAGCACTAGTTGTCTGTTCATTAATATGCACTGTCCCATTCAAATAAATGAATAAATAAATAATAAAAATAAAATAAATAAATAATAAACATGTTGAAATAAAGATTTTGATGACAAACCTTCTGTTGGTCTGTAAATGCAGTAAATTAGAATAACTGCCTTGTATAAAATGTCTCTCTCAAAATGGCTGTAGTGAATGTCTTGAAATAGGCCTCTGTCTCTTTAAGAACCTCTGAGCCTTTAGACACGCCCCCTCCACACGCTGTCTGTGGCATCAGTGGGGAGGGGGTTCTGCTGAGGAGCAGTGGTTGGTTACTCGGCTGGTGACCAAAGCTCGGAGGCGTCTCCAGGAGGTGGGGGCGTTCCTAGGAGGACTCAGGCAAACCTATCCCTAAAATGGCCGCCATCAGAGTTTCTACAGATTACTCAGAAATACGTGAATGTGCCAAGGCAACACTTCAGCCATGTTTTTAATGAGGGAGTGACAGAATAACATGATGGAAAGCTTGAAAAAGTCCATTTTGCATAATACCCCCTCTTTAAAAAGTACAGGCACCATAAAGCGCAATGTTGTGAGCGAGTTCCCTGTGGCAAGATGGCCGCCGTGGGCAGACGTCAACCTCCACTGGCCAGCAGCACGTACGAGACATCTAGCCTTTATCATCTGATATCTATGGGTGGACCGGGCCCTCACTGAGCTCCACAGCTTCATCCTTAAACGTTTTCACAGAAGAAAAACCAGCATGGTTTAAAAATATGGCCCAGCTCAGCCTTGGGTCGTGGGAGTTTTTAGAAAAACATTTACTCTTTGGAGCCAGACTTTTAAGTGCAGAGATGACAGACAGTAGGAATGCTGTTTAAAAAGTGTCTTTGGGAGCCGCCTCTGGCCAGGGGGTGGTATTGCAGGAAGGTCAGCTCTCCGCCATGAGGACCAAAGAGGACCAAAGAGGACCAAAGAGAGAGGACCAAAGAGGACCAAAGAGAGAGGACCAAAGAGGACCAAAGAGGACCAAAGAGGACCAAAGAGGACCAAAGAGGACCAAAGAGAGAGGACCAAAGAGAGAGGACCAAAGAGGACCAAAGAGAGAGGACCAAAGAGGACCAAAGAGAGAGGACCAAAGAGAGAGGACCAAAGAGGACCAAAATGTTAGAGGATTTTATAGATATTTATTTGATCATGTGCAGACACGTGATCAGCTGTGACGGAGGCCGACTGGGAGCTCTTCTTGCCAACGTCCTTCATCTGAAATATTGAGGTCATTCATTTCTAGAAGCTTTACCCAAAACAGAACTCTTTAAATCTCTTGTTGGTTCATATTCGTGCTCCTGGAGCCTCTGACAGAGGAGCACAGGCTGTTCCACCGCTCGTCGGAGTGATTTGGGAATGATTTTGCCCCACGTTTCTGCGTCGGCCTCGTGCTGTTTTTGCCGTTTGGCCTCGTGCTGTTTTTGCCGTTTGGCCTCGTGCTGTTTTTGCCGTTTGGTGTCGTGCTGTGAGAGTGGCGTTTAAATGACATGATTGCGTTCATCTTCCCCCTGAAAACCCGGCCCCCGGCGTCTGAGTGCGCCTCGTTCTGCTGCAAAACGCTTCATTTATCAGTGATTTCAGCTCTGACCCGCCGGCCTCGTCAGCCCCGAGTGAAGCCTGTGCAGATTCAGCCTGAAAAGAGCAGTTCAAATGGAGCTGTGTGAGGAGGGACGGCCCCGGAGGCCCTGGGGCCGGGGCCGGGGCCGGGGCTGGGAACCGTTACACTGCAAAAAGTGGATTCGAGGCAAGTAAAAAATGTCTTACTTTAAGAAATAAGTTCTTATTTTTTCCCTAAAATGTAATAATGTTTTGCCGAGCAAAGTTTTCTTGAGAAAAAAATTCTTATTTTAGGAAATAAAATCAGATAAATTTGCTAAAAACATGCTAATTTTTCTTGTAACAAGAATGAAAGACTTTTCAAATCTTCTTCAGTTTTAGACAAAGAATATTTTTTCTTATTTTAACAAAAACTAAGATCAACAACTCTTAATGTAAGAACTGATTCTCACAGAGAGATAATACATTCCATTCTTTAAAGTGGGCGGCTCGGTGGCACAGCGGTTAGAGCCTCAGCTTCACAGCTCGAAGGTCCTGGGTTCGATTAGGACGGGGCCTTTCTGTGTGGAGCATGTTCTCCCCATGTCTACCACTAAAAACATGTACAATAGGTGAATCCTCCAGCAGGTGATTCTGACCATCAGCCTGGCTCCACATCATGGAGACGGGTCCCTCTGAGGAGACACTGAGAAAACTGAAACTGAAAACTTCTCCAAACTTAAATGAAAGTACGAGACACATTAAAGACGAGGAGGAACGAGACCAACAGTTTTCAACATAATAGAAACAAACAGCTCAGCACAAACTCCTCCAGCGACTCCGGTGAAGCTGCGGTTGTTTATTTGTTTATTGTTTATTGTTTATTTGTTCCTGACCTGCAGCTCTTTCCTCACGGCGTTGCTCCGCCTCCTGAGTGGACGCCGTTTCTGTGCCTCCTCAGAGTCCGGGTCCGCTCTCTCCGAGGCTCCGCTCGACCCCCGTCCCTCGCCCGACAATGGGACTCTCCTCGGAGGCCGTTTCTTTGTGGTCGTCTCCGCTCGCCCCTGAAGTGCCGTTGTACTTTTTCATTTCTGCAAAGCGGCCATCTTGGCGAGGTCGCGGGTTCAAGTCTGCCCTCCTCAGCGCCGGATTCGATTATTTTGTATTTTTTTTAAAAGGGCGTTTGCGCAGAAGGAGGCGGGTTAAGGGCCTTTCTCGCCGCATAAAGCCGGTGTGTGCGGCGGCGGCGGCGGCGGCGGCGGCGTGGACAAAAGGCGGAGGAGGAGGAGCAGACCTTGGAGCGCCGTAAATGCCTTCGGATGGCGGCGCTTACACGATGCAGACACATGTGGAGGACGTCGAGTGTTTTTTTTTTTTTACTGAATGCTTTCGGGTGACGGGGAAGGGTCACGTTGCTGCCCTTCAAACTAAAACATGCACAATAGATCAAGCGAGAGGGAGCGAAGGACGGGTCAAAGGCGCTCAGGTGTTCGCCGCGGGCCGGACGCTTTCACGGGACTCGAGAACGTCAGGTGATGATGTGAGTCAGAGCACGGCCGAGAAAACTCTTCAAAGAGATGTTTGTTTTCTGCCACGTGGTTGAACGTCCTTCCATCGTTCTCCTCTCCACAGTCCCGCCTCCTCTCCTCAGTCCCGCCTCCTCTCCACAGTCCCGCCCCCTCTCCACAGTCCCGCCCCCTCTCCACAGTCCCGCCCCCTCTCCACAGTCCCGCCTCCTCTCCGCAGTCCCGCCTCCTCTCCGCAGTCCCGCCTCCTCTCCGCAGTCCCGCCTCCTCTCCACAGTCCCGCCTCCTCTCCACAGTCCCGCCTCCTCTTCACAGTCCCGCCCCCTCTCCACAGTCCCGCCTCCTCTCCGCAGTCCCGCCTCCTCTCCGCAGTCCCGCCTCCTCTCCACAGTCCCGCCTCCTCTCCACAGTCCCGCCTCCTCTCCACAGTCCCGCCTCCTCTCCACAGTCCCGCCTCCTCTCCACAGTCCCGTCTCCTCTCCACAGTCCCGCCTCCTCTCCACAGTCCCGCCTCCTCTCCGCAGTCCCGCCTCCTCTCCGCAGTCCCGCCTCCTCTCCGCAGTCCCGCCTCCTCTCCACAGTCCCGCCTCCTCTCCGCAGTCCCGCCTCCTCTTCGCAGTCCCGCCTCCTCTCCGCAGTCCCGCCTCCTCTCCTCAGTCCCGCCTCCTCTCCACAGTCCCGCCTCCTCTCCACAGTCCCGCCTCCTCTCCACAGTCCCGCCTCCTCTCCGCAGTCCCGCCTCCTCTCCGCAGTCCCGCCTCCTCTCCACAGTTCCGCCTCCTCTCCACAGTCCCGCCTCCTCTCCGGTCCGGAAGTAAAACCCCCCTTTGCTTTGAGACCGTATTGATTTGGAATAAAGTTTTTAACTCTTGGGCTGAATCCAGCTCTGTGGTTCTAAAGCGACCGCAGAGTCAGACGCAGGTGAAAAAAGCACGTCTGAGATGGCAAGGAGATCTCACAGAGTCGTCTTGTCGTACACAGAGACGTCTCACGGGTTCAGGACAACAAACAGTGTTCGCAACGTTGCCACAGCTGCTTCAGACTTTTCTAAACTTTCCTAAACTGTCAGGTTGGAGTTCCACAGGGCTCCATACTCGGCCCCATACTGTTCTCACAATTTATGAATGACTTACCAAATATGTGTCCACATGTCCATACCCAGCTCTTTAAGGGATATTTCAGAGTGTTGTTGATTTCTGGATATTTAAAAAAATATATTTTTCATGCAGTCCTTTAGCAGTGCTAGGCTAAAGCTAGGGGACCGCATTACTACACGTGGAATTCACAAGGAGCTACAAATCAGATATGGCAACGTTTGGAGGACGACCCCATGATTTTGAAGAGGTTTTTAATGCAGGCTACTAGTTACCATAGACATGCACTAGCCTAGCATTAGCCTAGCATTAGCCTAGCACTAGCCTAGCACCACTAAACTCTTCAAATATAACTGCATGAATCAATCAATCAGAAATCAACAACACTCTGGATAACTGGGAAATGAGGCCCTGTGTCATCGACCACATTTAGGTCCATGGTCTGGGTGAATACTGGATTCTGATTGGCTGGTGGGGGCTAACAAGCGTGCATTATTTTGGTATTTTATTTTATTGACCTTTATTTAACCAGGATAGTCCCACTGAGATTAACAATCTCTTTTTCAGGGGAGTCCTGGCCCCAGAGGGGAATCTATTGTACATGTTTTTAGTGGTAGGGGAGACCGGACATAACCGCACACGTAGTCCGGTAGTTAAATCACTGGGATATCACTCCGCTGTGGCGTCGCCATAGCAACGCCTGACACAGCTGAACCAGATAAAGGCATAATTAGTGACTGACAGGAACGTATGAGATGGATTTAGTGTTTGCTAAATGTTTGTAGAGGAGAGTGAGCAGCTAGGTTAGCTACTGTTAATAACATATGAGCTTTACATTTCTATTGGAAACGGTTAAGGCTATTCATCATTTTCAGGCGTACATAAAATGATCCTGCATTGAAGCATATTTGTCTGGATTAGTAAAGTCAAACATAACAGTTTCAGTTGGGGGGGCCCAGGTGTGAGCGACTCCACCGCAGCTGTTTCCATAAACAGTTGAGCTGGTTGAGCTAGCTAGCTTTAGCTTCAGGTTAAACAGCGTAAAAGGTAAATAACTCCTGCCCACGAGTGCCGCATATCGGTGTTTACTTCCAGGGAAAAGTGTTTCCAGGTTAGTCCTGTTGTGTTGTGATTCTGTGCTGATGTTGTGTCGTTGAGCCTGACTGAGATCCTCGTAATAGAGTTCGGGAAATTCCACAGTTACCATGGAGAGCCGCCATCTTTGCAGCTGTTAGCATACATTTCCATTGACTAACATTAGCTAAAAACAGTAGAGAAAGTGGAGAAATAGCCGTGGAACAGCTCCGTTAGCTGCCGAGTCACTGCTGGTAAAAACATCGAACTCACTGTGGTGCCCAAGTGTTTTAATGTGAACAATAACTCCAGTATTTTAACTTTTAAAATCTCCATTAGTTTACAATTGCTGCTAATCCCATTATAGATACAGACGGCATCTCTGGAATCGCCCATATATGGTCATGTTTGAAAACAGTTAAGGGGAAAACAATTTTGAAAAAATCTAAACTTTGTCTAATTATTCAAAACCTCCTATAACAAATGCAGAATTATGAATATAGTTTCTACTAAATAAAGATACAAAGACATGGAGAGGAGCAAAGAGGTTCAACAACCCATATATACATAAAAAACGGAGAATGCTAACATCATGCTACAGGTTAGCATCGGGCTAATGCTAACGGTTAGCTAGCACTAGCTACAACTGCCGTTTTTTCACTTCAGAACAATCTGCTTTGAGAAAATATCCACATGGGCCTGATTTACACTTGACTTTATTTGTATGTGATATAAGTTCATATTCCACCAGAAAACGGCTAAAAAGAGGGAAAAATTGTGTTTCCCAAAAGATTCTATTTTCCCCCTCGGCGAGGCCACGCCCCCTTCTATGACGAGATGCGTCTGTATCTATGCTTAGCGATATGACGTCACATTCCCGAACTCTATAGCTGCGGAGAATGACTCGCTCTGAGACCAGCCTTCAGTGACCGGCTAATAACCCACACAAAATAGTCCCGTAGTCTGGCAGATTTAGTGACTTTAGTCAATGAAAAACACATTTGTTATAAATGTTACGTTTGTGGGACCCTGGTATAAGCGGATTAAACAACGAGGAGCCGCGTTAGACGTTATAATGCAGGAGGAACAACACTGTGTCGGGCGTTAGAACCGTCTAACGCGGCTCCGAGTCGTTTAATCCTTACTTAATCTTCAGACATTTGGAGATTTTACTTTAGGCATCAAATGAGCGTCTAAAAAATGAGCTAAATACTAACTCAAACTCAGTAAAGTTTCTGCTTTGTTGGTCGTTTACACGTCCACTAAACCATCGAATAATATGTTAATGATTATTAAAAAGAAACATGAAAAGGTGTGGGATATTTTTCGTTCTTTGGCATTAACATTGTTCCCGCCTCAATATTTCAATGTCACCGTTTTATGAAATACTTCCAAGAACTAAACTCCACTTTGTTTCCAAATAATCATTTTAATAACGACATTTATCAAAGGAATAATAAAAAAAGAAAAAAGACACATTTCTTTCATTTATTTCACCGCACGGTTCACGAGTTCCACGACGACGGCGACAAAACCCAACAGTCCCTTTCACCCACACGGCTCATTCAGCACCGACACAATAATTTACAATAAAATTCCACATTCTCATTTCAGAAACACTTTTTTTTACAAGTTCGGGTTTTTGGAAATCTTTTCATTTCAGAACGTTGGGGACACTGTCAGGGCTGCCCTTTTTCTCTCCCAAAAAAAACAAAACACGACGACGACGAGACGCACGAGGGGGTTTTTTCACGGCAAAGTTTTAAAAATGGCACGAATTTAGGGAAAGATGCAGAAAAGAATCCTCGTTCCACCGGCCGGGAGTTCGGAATACTTCGGGGACGACGGCTTTGTTTCCGGGGAATTTCAATGATTTTAGTCAGAATAAGAAAAAAAATAACACTGTGAAATATGAATAATCAGCCGCACGGACAAAGCGTGGCCTCTGGTTCGATTCCCATGTTGGTTTCTTCCAGTTTCCGCTCTTCAACCCAAAACATGCACAATACGTCAACAGAAATCACTTTGAAACCTCTGTGGAACATTACTGACACGAATATGAGAAGGAAATGTATAAAAATAAGAATGGCAGTAACACTGTAAAGCAGGGGGAGGCAGGTTTACTTGGTGGAGCCGATTTTCTTCATTGTAAAAAGACTGAGGGCCGAACATGCCAATTTTAGCACAAAGTAAAGCACCATTTTCCACCATTTTCTACAAATGCCAGCGTTGTCTAATGTGTTTCACCTGTTCCCTGTTGTGTATTTAGACCCCTCTGTTTTCCCTTGTCTTTGTTGGATCATTGTCGTTCATGTCTGTGTCCTGGTTCAGTTTTGTGAGTTTTTGGTTTTTGTCCTTGGAATCATCCATTAAATGTATTTTCAGTGTTCTGGTTGGCTGATTGCATCTGGGTCCTCATACCACCTCCGCACCTCCAGACCACAACACTGAGTCTGTTTTAAGTTGGATTTGTTACAGTTTCAGTCACATGTGGAAGAAAAGTTAATGACTTTGCGTGTTACGATGTCGCGCTTCGCATCATAAGCTTCGTTAGAGCTCGGCTTTTTTCCATTTCCTAATTCAGATCTTTTTCTGTGAATATGAGGCCAAATTACATCAAATAAAGAGTAGCTGATCAGGAACCTGAAAAGCACAGAAGCTGATCCCAGAGCCACGATCTGCCTGTTGTTTAATCCACATCCTGCTGTGAGTGAAGCTGCACAGGCTCCTTTTACACCGCCTCGAAAAGGAGGAGATACAGACTCTCATTCATGCGTGTAGAGATGGAAACGGGGTCTGTAGGATCGTTAGATTTTTGGTCAAAGACTGTTACAGTTTATGGGAAACATTTACCAATTATTTTGCAAAGAGCTGCATTGTGTTAAACATATCCAATCATGCAAAGAGCCGCACTTTGATTGGCCAAGAGCCGCATGCGTAGTGCCTCATTTGAAAGCTAAGGCCTACAAAACTAATCGTAACTTTTTGTCGCGTTGTCGTTGCCGCTCTTTTGTCAATTTTTTGCAGATTTTTTTGGTGGGTTTTTTAAAAGCATCTTTGCCATCTCTCGTCACTTTTTCTCGCTCTTTAGTCACTTTTTGTTGTTTTTTTGTTACTTTTCTGCAGTGTTAATTTCGTCGACTAAAATATTTAGTCTTAATTTTAGTCAAAGTGATATTTTTGTGACTAAAATTGGACTAAAACTAAATTAAACGTTCCTCATGAGACTAAAACTGTGACTAAAATGTCCAGATATTTTAGTCGACTAAAATAAAACTAAATAAAAATGAAAAGGAGAGACTAAAATCATCCAATGTTGTATTGAGCGTCTGAAAGAGCCTCAGATCATGTAAATTCTCTGCCAAATGAACAGGTTTGTGCTTTGTTCATGTGGAGCAGCTCCATTAAGTCGAGGACCTTGATTAACTATGATTATAATAAATATTTTAAATGCAAAGTCGACTAAATTAGTCTTAAATTTAGTCGACTAAATTGACATGCAATTTTAGTCGACTAAAACTAGAGTAAAATCAAAAAGGTTTTTTCGACTAAATCTCGACTAAAATTAAATTACATTTTAGTCAAAAGACTAAAACTAAAATAAAATATGTTGTCAAAATTAACACTGCTTTTCTGGCCTGTTTTAGTCACTCTTTTGTTGTGTTTATGTTGCTTTTTCGTCACTTTGTTGTTTTGTTTCGACGCCATTTTGATGCTTTCTTTTCAAGAGGATTTTAGGTTTGGGTAAAGCCAAACAGGGGAAAATGTGCTCAGTTCAGGCGGGAGTTAAGAGGTTAAAAGTTACATGTAAACAGCAACATTTTGTATTTATATTATACTGTTTTTAAGCGGCTCATCTTCCCCCACTTCCCCGACTTTGGCAGGTACGTGAGCACATTCATCTCCAGAGGTTCTGTGCTGGAGGGCCGGATTTGGCCCCCGGGCCTGAGGTTGCCCACCCCTGCTGTAGGAGCTGCTGAAGTGGAGATGTTGTTAAAGGGATGAGGAAAACGGCCCTAAAGCTTAAAAACAGGCGTCTCCCAGAAAGGAAATGACCATATTTGGATTACAGCGTCATCTCCAGAATATCTGTGTTACTAAGGAAAGACAGGAAAGATCTCTAATAATTTGCCTTGTTTGTTTGTTTGTTTGTTTGTTTGTTTGTTTGTTTGTTTGTTTGTTTGTTTGTTTGTTTGTTAGGCCGTGATGGAAAAGAAAAGCCAGATATGACACGAGCAGCTCCGGGTTAGACAAATGTGGACGATCTATGTCATTTAACGCCGATCTCAAACCGGTATCGGATATCGGATCATTTTAAAATCACAAGTTCGACTCATCAGACTTTTAAATGATAAAAAAGTTCCCTGGTGAGTTTACAAAGTAATTCAGATTCAAATATGTCGTATTTACATGTTATAATTTAGCTTCTTCAAACTCACAAGTGAGAAGTTTTCCTCTCCCAATAAAATCATATTAAGTCTCACTGTCACTTTCTGTTTCATTAACCTCTTAAGCCCCGCCTGAACAAAAAGTGACGAAAAGTGACAAAATGTGACGAAAAAGTGACAAAAATGTGACAAAAACATGATGAAAAAGTGATGAAAAAGTGACAAGGTGAGGAACAAGATCCTTCTAAATCAGTTTTGTAAGTCTTAGTGTTTAAATGAGGCGTGACACTGGACTGTAACCTTTTAGATCTGGGTAAAGCTGAACTGCATCAGGCGGGGGTTAAGAGGTTAATAAATATCTATATGACGGTAAAGTTGTTCAAATGAACACTTAGGTCCTAAATAAACGCGGAACTGGGGTTGTTTGGTGTGTGTTGCTTGTGGGACTGCTCTCAGTGTAACACCTTTTCACCTGTTTCACAGAACTGTTTCCTGCTCCGGCTTTAGGGTTTTAGGCTGCTTCCGAAACGGGCAGATTGCTAAGAGCTCTTACGCCAAACCGGATGTGCGTCAGCGTCCGCCATGGCAAGTTGCCTCCGAATTGGTAAGTCAGTTAGGAAGTAGTTAGGAAAAGGAGCCTTGATGCTAACTATCATGGCCACTTTAGCATAGGGACCTCTGATGCTAACTATCATAGCCACTTTAGCATAGGGACCTCTGATGCTAACTATCATAGCCACTTTAGCATAGGGACCTCTGATGCTAACTATCATAGCCACTTTAGCATAGGGACCTCTGATGCTAACTATCATAGCCACTTTAGCATAGGGACCTCTGATGCTAACTATCATAGCCACTTTAGCATAGGGACCTCTGATGCTAACTATCATAGCCACTTTAGCATAGGGACCTCTGATGCTAACTATCATAGCCACTTTAGCATAGGGACCTCTGATGCTAACTATCATAGCCACTTTAGCATAGGGACCTCTGATGCTAACTATCATAGCCACTTTAGCATAGGGACCTCTGATGCTAACTATCATAGCCACTTTAGCATAGGGACCTCTGATGCTAACTATCATAGCCACTTTAGCATAGGGACCTCTGATGCTAACTATCATAGCCACTTTAGCATAGGGACCTCTGATGCTAACTATCATAGCCACTTTAGCATAGGGACCTCTGATGCTAACTAACCAGTGATTAGGAGCTATGTGCCGTCCCATAAGCCACTGCGCCAAATCCCCCCACCCCCCTCGCCCCCACCCTCGAGTGATTCATGCGCAACCACTGTTGATTGACAGGAGCACATTTAAAAATAAAAATAATAATAATTAAAAATTAAGATTCTGCTCAAGCCAAACTTTATAAAGTGATAAATCCATGTTGTCGTCCCCACAGCTCAGTCACATGTCAGTGTTAAAGAGGAAACTCAGGAAACAGATTAAATGCTTTTGTTTTCATTTAGTAGAAACTTAAGCCACATGGATCATTTGCTGCTGTAGCTTTAAGAAACAGCTGTTGAAATAAAATATCACTAAAGGGAAATGTTTGGATCATTTGGATTTATTTTTTCCTTAAATGTCTTTGTTTGGACACTATGTTGTTGTTGGACACTGTACACTAGGGGGCGACATGCACTTTTGTTTGGCCTGCACTCCACCAATAACTTTAAAGAAGAAGAAAAGCAGCTGTTGGTGATGTCACTTCCCTTTCCCCTGTTTAAGGACGGACGGATTGTGCAAATTCTGCTGAAGCTCTAGTTCACAAACTGCATAGATCTAACAGTCGACCCATGAAAGGTTCAGGAGTTAGATGCTAGTGTTAGAGCTTAGAGGATACGATTTGATGGTTTCGGATTGAGCCTTAGATTTTCCAGTGTCATCAGTCTCTGCGCCGCCATCTTTAACGGGGCGAGATGCAAGTTGGTCTTTTTTATACTCACTACTGCCACCTCAGGTCATACGTGTAGCTGCAGCTTCTATATTAAGCTCGTGCATGACGGCGCTTCAGACCTGAAGTAACAACTTTCTGAGTGACAGGGTTTTAGAGGCAGTTGTGGTGAACAGGTCTGAGCTCATTCTACACATTAGGACATGGAGGAACATACTTTAAAGGGGGGGTATTATGCAAAATGGACTTGTCACATGGTGGTCACATGACCCGATGTTCAGACTAAGGTCACATGACCCGATGTTCAGACTAAGGTCACATGACACGATTGTCAGACTAAGGTCACATGACACGATGTTCAGACTAAGGTCACATGACACGATGTTCAGACTAAGGTCACATGACACGATGTTCAGACTAAGGTCACATGACCCGATGTTCAGACTAAAATCACATGACCCGATGTTCAGACTAAGGTCACATGACCCGATGTTCAGACTAAAGTCACATGACCCGATGTTCAGACTAAGGTCACATGACCCGATGTTCAGACTAAGGTCACATGACCCGATGTTCAGACTAAGGTCACATGACACGATGTTCAGACTAAAGTCACATGACACGATGTTCAGACTAAGGTCACATGACCTGATGTTCAGACTAAGGTCACATGACCCGATGTTCAGACTAAGGTCACATGACCCGATGTTCAGACTAAGGTCACATGATCCGATGTTCAGACTAAAGTCACATGACCCGATGTTCAGACTAAGGTCACATGACCCGATGTTCAGACTAAGGTCACATGACACGATGTTCAGACTAAGGTCACATGACCCGATGTTCAGACTAAAGTCACATGACCCGATGTTCAAACTAAGGTCACATGACACGATGTTCAGACTAAAGTCACATGACACGATGTTCAGACTAAGGTCACATGACACGATGTTCAGACTAAAGTCACATGACCCGATGTTCAAACTAAGGTCACATGACCCGATGTTCAAACTAAGGTCACATGACACGATGTTCAGACTAAAGTCACATGACCCGATGTTCAGACTAAGGTCACATGACACGATGTTCAGACTAAGGTCACATGACACGATTGTCAGACTAAGGTCACATGACCCGATGTTCAGACTAAGGTCACATGACCCGATGTTCAGACTAAGGTCACATGACCCGATGTTCAGGGAGATGAATGATGATCGGGGTAAACATGTCTTTCTAAAACTGTGTCCCTCCTGCTGACTTGTATTGACCTAAAATCTGCAAATACCAGCAAAACACCCCATTAGGTCATATATTATGAGCAAAACTTTACTTTGGGCAAAAAATTGTGAGTTTCGGCCCTCTGTGTTTTGGCAATGAAGAAAATCGGCCTCCATGACACAAACTTGCCCACCCCTGTTGCAAACGATCGAGCGGCGTCGGGCGAGCCCCGGCGAGCGTCGGGCGAGCGTTAAGCGAGTGTCAGGCGAGCGTGAGGCGAGTGTCGAGCGTGGGCGCCGAGGCCGAGCGTCGGGCGAGCGTGAGGCGAGCGTGAGGCGAGCGTGGGCGCCGAGGCCGAGCACAGGTGTTCACCAAAAGTCCAGATGTTCTCGCGCGGGCCGGTGAAATGCCCTCTCCTCTCACTCCGCATTATCGTGAAACTGTTTACAAATATTGCTGTGAAATCTCCCGAGGCGCCGTTACGCCTCATTACGGCCTCCGGCGATCAGGCGCTGCCGTGACGCGCTTTGAAACGTAGCCGTCAGCGCCGCCGGCCCGGCACAGGAGAAAGAGGAGCAGGTGCCGCACAAAAGCCGCGCATTCCGTCCCCAATTATCGCCGCGGCGGGAAAATAGCGGCTAATTACGGCCCCGGCGCGCCCCCCCCCCCCCGTCCCCCCCCCCCGTCCCCCCCTCCCCCCCTTTCAGAGCAGCCTCGTTTTCCCACAATCGGCTTTTTGTGGCGCCGTCTTTTGTGACCTTCCGCCGCGGACATTCAAAGCTCGTTTCTTTATCCGTTTACAATCCCGGGGGAGAATTTCAGAAAACATCGTCGGACGGGTTTATTATTATTATTTTTTTCCACAACAGTAAATCAGCCCCCCCCCCCCCCTTTGCCCCCCCCCCTCCATTGTCGGGTCTGAGTGGAGCGGCCTCTCGCACCAATTCTTACTCCCGGTAAATATTTGCGGCTCAAGGATCTCGGGGTAAATCTCTGGAGGCGTCTTCGGGCTCGCGGAGAAATGCATTTTCGAGTTTTTTTTTATAATCGTGTTTCTCGCTAAATCAGATTTCGGTTTTGGTCCATTTTTGTTTGGGATTTTACTGGAAAAAGAAGGGGAAAAAAAAGGACAAGGCCACGGTAATGAGGCGCTCGCGGCTCCGCTTTGGAAACACTCCCGCTGATTTCTGCAGATTTATGTTTCAAATAAAGTCGGGCTTTAACGTGTGGAAGATGAACGGATGAATTAACACGAGAATCAGAAAACGTTTAAAATAATTAGATTTTTAGTTTGTTTTTTATGACATAAATCTCCTGCAGTTCAGAGATTAAATGTATTTTTGTGGATTTGTGCCGCTCGAACCTCTTATTCCTTAATTCAGGTTATTTTGTGTCATTTCAAGTGAAAAATAAATATTTTGAAGGAAACTTTTGAAGTGATTTGTCAAATTGGAACTTCTGCTGTGGAGACGTCAATATGAGGAAAAAATGAATGCAAGTTTTTTTTTGTTATTGTCCTATATTTGAATTGAGCCGGGTTTAACCCCTTAACTCCCGCCTGAACCGAGCACATTGTCTCCAGTTTGGCTTTACCCCAATCCAAAAGCTTCTGGAAAAAAGGTGAGAAAATAGAGACAAAACTGAGACGGAAACAAGGATGGAAATGTGGCAAAAAAGTGAGAAAACATTGACAAAAAAGTGAGGAAAAATGTATGAAAAAGTGACGAAAAATTGATGAAAAAATGACCAAAATGTGACAAAATTTGACAAAAAAATAACAAAAAATTCACGAAAAAATGACAAAAATGTGACAAAAAAATGACCAAAAAAATGACAAAAATGTGACAAAATGCTACAAAAAATTTGATAAAAAAATTTAACAAATTTGACAAAAAATTTGACAAAAAAGTTACAAAAAAATGATGGGAAAAAATGTGAGGACGTGAGGAAAAAGATCCTCTCGGTTCAGGCGGGAGTTAAGAGGTTAAATGTCTGGTTCAATTTTGTGACATATCAGTAAAAAAGACTTTTTCAAAGGGATGTTGGATTTGGTTTTAAAATCGAATGTCTCGTGCAGGGGTCGGCGAGTTTGCGTTACCACACGTTTTTACTGAACAAGCTGTAGATTTGCTTTTAAGACTGAAATTATGATCAAAAGCCAATAATACACATTTCAACAGACTCCAGTGTGTTTCCCTGTAGTTTCCCTACAGGCTCGCGACCCACTTTTGAGTCCCCGACCCACCAGTTGAGAATCACTGTTACATTAAATATGACCAAGTGGGAAGTTCTGCAAAGACATTTAAAAAATACACCTCAAAAATACACAATTTCTCGCATTTTTAGTGCACTTTAACAGGTATTTGTAGGGCTGCTCGATTATTGAAAACACACTGCGCAAGCAAACTGAGCAGCGTGTCAGAGAAAAACATGAGCCATGGCACGTGAAAAGCGAAGGGAAAATAATCCCAGCGCCGTGAAAAGTCTGCTTTGCAAAAAAAATTAAAAACGTAAAAATGTTTTTAGAAATTTGGCCCCCGGGCCTGACGTTGCCTACCCCTGGTCTAGTGTAATGAGCAGTAATACAGCACTAGTGTACAGTATGTTTTTACAATATAATTGATGAAAGTGTGACTTGTTTCCTCTTGCAGACGGTGAAACCTGTGTTTTTGGTATTTTAAATAGTAATGAAGCTGTAAGAGGGTTTGGTTTTAGATCATTGTTTCCTTTTCAGTCGTTGTTTCATTGTTTTCACTGTTTTTATTTAATCGTGTTTGTGTGAAGAAACTGACACTGAAATAAACTAAAACTAAAAAATACATATGTTTTTTAATTTAAAAAAGTGATCTAAATGACACCTTGTATTTTGTCTGAAAACATGAGGTGAGGGATTAGACGTTAAAACCTTCAACATATTATTCCGTCCAAGGCTGAAGTCTGAAGTGGAGACGCTGATGTGAGAAAATGGCCGTGAAATAACAATTTTCTAAAACATTGAGTCAGTGATGATTAAACGTGTCATTGTGAACATTAGGGATGTTTTAGTTTCCAGGTGAAAGTTTTTATCTTAAAAGACAAAAGAGTTTTTTTTCCTGTACAGGTAAATTTGTGTGATTTCTGCTCGTTCCATTGAAGCGTTTTTATTTTATTTTATTTTTCAAACAGACTAAAATTCACCCTAAAGAACCTCAAGGTGATTTTAAGTAATTTATCTCATTTAAGTTTTTTTTTCCAGTGTAGAGAAAATACAACATTCACGAACAAAATGAACATGAAGAGAAAACTGCGAAGTGATGTCAGTAACGAGTAACTTAAAGGGACCGAGTTTAAAAATGTTTTCCTCCCCCACATGTTCCTCCATGAATGAGCTCAGACCTGTTCACCACAACTGCCTCTAAAATCCTGCACTGTCACTCAGAAAGTTGTTGCACGAGCTTAAAATAGAAGCTGCAGTTACACGTATGACCTGAGGTGGCAGTAGTGAGCATAAAATGACCACCTTGCATCTCGTCCCTTTAATAACAAGTTACTCTAATCTATCTTTGAAGCATTTTAACGCATTACTTTTTCCAGACCAGTAAAATAACGCGAGTTTTGGAAAAAACTTTTTACATTTGAGGCTTTGGAGCTGATGAATGTAACTGATAAAGTAACTAGTAATCGAACTTAGTTACTTTTAAAACCCAGTAATCGGTAAAGAACGTTATAAAGGAGTCCTGTCCGTAGTCCCGCGATAAACCTCTCCCTGTTTCTGTCGACGTTAGTTTGTTTTAAACTGAAAGTGGCTCCAAATCCACTGAGGCTGAATTCATGGTGACGGAGACGTGTTTTTTTTTTCATAGACTGTAAAAAATAATGGACGTCTCCTGCTCACTCCTCCCCGTTTACCATCATGACCACGGTCGAGGGGGGAGTCATGGAGGATTTACAGACTCCTCCTCCCCAGCTCTGACGAAGCGTGTTCCTAAAAAGGGCATAAGGGCGGGATCTTCGCCGCAGACTCCGCCCTTGCGTGACGTGTAGCTCGCGCTGCTCCAATGCTAACAGTCCGACCCTCATTAAGTACGAGATTTCTAACTTTCTTCTTACGAAAACCAGCCTGGTTTATAAACTGTGACTAACCCAGCGCTATCTCAGGAGGAAGATCTAGCCTAGAGTTGAAAAAATTGAAACCAGGCGTTAAAGTTGTTTTTAAGGTGTCTAAACTCCAATGCTTTTCAATGGGAGACTAGCGGCGGTAGAGGTGGAGGTGCTACAGCAATGGCGGTTCCAGTGTCGTGGGCATAAAGCGGAGCAGCCGGCGGACATTGTTTATGCTTGTGTCATTTTACTCAGTGTGGCTAAGCTAGTTCCTTTAACCTGAACTTGAACATATTCATATTAATATTAGTTTAGAGCTGTTGTAATAATAATGTTGTCGGAGGTGGACCGTGAGTTCCTGAACACAACACTCACTGCACGTTAAATACTTGAGTTTAACAGACGTCGATACTAAAGGCTGAAGTATCGTCTACCAGGAGCTCACTGTCCACCAGGAAGCCCGACGTGCCTGACCCTCATCACCCTGGTGAGACCAAACCTTCTGTTTTCTCTTCTGTTGAACCAGAAAAGTCCCACTTAGATTCAGACTCTGCTTCCGGGTTCGTCCTGGCCCTGGTTGAGGAACCTATTGTGCATGTTTTTAGTGATATGAGCAAACCGGAGGAAACCTGCGCAGACGAGAACGTTGAAACTCCACAGAGAAAGAACCAGGAATCGAACCTGTGACCTTCCCCCATGGAGAGAACGACGCTGACACCAACCACAGGGATGTGCGAATCAGTACCAGCGGTATCGCTATGGAGACGCCAATATATCAGTATCGCTATGGAGACGTCGATATATCAGTATCGATATGGAGACGCCGATATATCAGTATCGATCTGGAGACGCCGATATATCAGTATCGCTATGGAGACGCCGATATATCAGTATCGATCTGGAGACGCCGATATATCAGTATCGATCTGGAGACGCCAATATCGATATATCAGTATCAATATGGAGATTATCTATTTATTATATTATACATATTTAATTATTAATATAACCGTCACTGCTGGTGAAAAACACCAAACTCACTGTAGTGTCCAAGTGTTTTAATGCGAACAATAACTCCAGTACTTTAACTTTTAAAATCTCCATTAGTTTATTTTCGCTGCAAAGCTGTTAGCATTAGCCACCTAGCATCACAAATTATGAACAATCCAAATGTTTTCAGATGTTGTCAAACATCACCACCTTTAGGTCAAATCATTAATGAATGTGCAGACTTTTTAAATTTGACTTGAAATAAGAATTAGCGTCTCTGAGCTAAATGCTAACTCACATTCAGTTACGTTTCTGCACTTTGTGGGTTTGGAGAAACCACAGACTTTATATTAATACATTATATTATCGTCATACTGATAATATACTATAATAATATACTATAATAATATACTATAATAATATACTATAATAATATACTATAATAATATACTATAATGTGGCTCCATCATTCTTTTTTGGGGAATAAAACGTTCAGTTCAAACAAGTCTTGAAGCTGTTGGCTAATAAATGTAGCATTTGTTGGAACAGGCTCAGAGCTAACGACGTTTCTGTCATTTCTAAGGAATTATTTTGTCGAAATAAATACGTTTTTTTTTTAAACAGCACAGAAAAGATGCAGATGTTAAAACTATATTTCACTGTAGCTGTTTTAGCCTTGAAGCTAAAAGCTAACTGTAACTCGAGGCTAACAAATGGCCGCCTGACTCTCTGCTTGACGTTTATTTAAGTTTTCTCCTGTTTCTTAAACCTCATCTTATTTTTTATTTCTGTTAAACTGTCGACAGGAAGTCGTTTTTACCCGACGCCGGCCGACAGGAAGTCGTCTTTACCCGACGCCGGCCGACAGGAAGTCGTCTTTACCCGACGCCGGCCGACAGGAAGTTAGCCAAAAGCATAGCGTGCACAGAGCGTACTGAGCCGGGAACTGATCGTGCTGAAAGTGAAAAGGCTAGTTTCGCACATCCCCAGAGTGTTTGTGTTCAGGCTCTCAGTCGTCCACGAATCTTCCATCGCAGTAGAGATTTACGTATCGTCGACTGGACCGGGTTCAATGATTCTGAAGATCAGCCGGGTCCGGTCAGCGGCGTTTACGGTAAATCTCTACCACGACGAAACACAGGAACGTTTAGGCAGCGGTGAAGACGATTTCTAGTTTGTGGATGAATCTCGTTTGTGGCTCGCGACTGTGGGCGGAGCCACTAGGCTGTGGGCGGAGCCTCTATCGGCCCGTTGGACGTTGGAACAGGTGAGTGAACGTTTGACTTTTTCTGCACCAAAGTTTTCCGATTGAGCTCGGTGTAAAATCTCCCTCAGAGCCACAAAACCAGTTCACACATTCACGACAACAGAGACATGACAGACGTCCGTTAAAGGCGGGGCTAAACTCTCGCACGCCGCGGTTTCTGCTCGTTTATTCTTAGACGTCCGTCGGGCGAGAGCGCAGCGTCTTCAGCGAGTTAAGCAGGTTATTCCGGCAGCTTCTTGTCCAGACCGTCTTTGCCGTGGCCGCGGGAGTACGGCTCCAGGCCGGCGTCCTTGGCGTGGCCGCGGGAGTACGGTTCCAGGCCGGCGTCCTTGGCGTGGCCGCGGGAGTACGGCTCCAGGCCGGCGTCCTTGGCGTGGCCGCGGGAGTACGGTTCCAGGCCGGCGTCCTTGGCGTGGCCGCGGGAGTACGGTTCCAGGCCGGCGTCCTTGGCGTGGCCGCGGGAGTACGGCTCGAAGGCGGAGGAGCTCAGGTATCGCGCCGACAGCTCATGGAGGTTTCCCGCCAAAGACAGAGGGGAGGAAATCCGCGAGGCCACGCCCCCGAGCAGCGAGGGGAAGCTAAACAGACCGTGAGCCGCGGACGGGGCAGGGGGCGGGGCCGCGGTCGGGGCGGAGGTGGAGGAGGGCAGCGGTGGACTGCCCCCTGTTGGCGCGGCGTTGCCAGTGTGGAGGGAGTGCTGGCGCAGCGTGTTGCCCAGCGCCGAGGCCCCGCAGTGGGGCATGAGCGCGGGCAGCCCGGGGGTCAGTCCTGGGGGTAACCCGGGCGTCAGGAGCCGGCCCTGCTCCAGCAGGCGCAGCACGCTGCAGGTCGCCGCCGTCTCTGACACCGAGCGCAGCTCCGAGTCCTTTCCCTGGTCCTTCTTCTGCTTCGTCCGGCGGTTCTGGAACCAAACCTTCACCTGAAACAGAGGCAGAAGCTTTTACCAAAACATTCAAACTCCAGAAGACTCTTCTCTGGTGAAGTATCGGCCGCTGGTCTTTTGTTCTTCTTGGTTGTTTTAGAAGATTTACTCATCAGTTCTACAGCTCATGTCGGCCTCGCTGTGAGTCTGAGACCTTTAAAGGGGTGGTATTATTCCCTCATTAAAAACATGCCTGAAGTGTTGCCTTGGCACATTCACGTATTTTTGAGTAATCTGTAAAAACTCTGATGGCGGCCATTTTAGGGATAGGTTTGCCTGAGTCCTCCTAGGAACGCCCCCACCTCCTGGAGACGCCTCCGAGCTTTCGTCACCAGCCGAGTAACCAACCACTGCTCCTCAGCAGAACCCCCTCCCCACTGATGCCACAGACAGCGTGTGGAGGGGGCGTGTCTAAAGGCTCAGAGGTTCTTAAAGAGACAGAGGCCTATTTCAAGACATTCACTACAGCCATTTTGAGAGAGACATTTTATACAAGGCAGTTATTCTAATTTACTGCATTTACAGACCAGCAGAAGGTTTGTCATCATTGTAGTGTGATATAGACTGGTGCTATGGGACTGACAAAAGCAGAACACCCCCTCTTTAAGGCCGGGACCATCGGTAGGGAAATATATTGACCTGCCTGTCCTCTGAATGACAGGCATTTAGTCTGTTGGCCACTGCTGCTCTCTGCGTGAAGCTAATTCTCTAGTGCAGTTAGTTTTAGCTTAGGTTTGCCTATATATTGCTCACAGTATCCTTTACATTTAACTCAAGGCATCATGGGATGTAGAGCAAGTGAAAGAAGCGCTCGTTTTGCAGGGGTGTCTGTGGCCTGAGTCACTTCGAATAGTCAGTCTGCGAAGGTTTTCTGCTAAAACATGTTCGAGTCGAGAGTTCTGTGTAAAATGAGCCGTCACTTCCATACTTTGCCAAATGATGAACGTCTGCATTTGCTGCACGAGGAGAGAGAAACTCAAGGCCAACAGAGAGAGACTAGCAACGTTCTTCACAGTAATGTCGATGTAGAAGCTGAGATCATTAGCACATGTCTCCAGTCTAAAGCCCCGTAACCACACACAGAAAAGAGAAGCACCAACACGAGCAGGAGCTGCAGAGTGAGCTGCAAATGCTGCAAAAAAAACTTACAAAAAAGTAACTAAAAATTACAAAAAAGTAACTAAAAAATTACAAAAAAGTGACCAAAAAATGACAAAAAATTACAAAAAATTACAAAAAAAATTACAAAAAAATTACAAAAAAGTAACTAAAAAATTACAAAAAAGTAACTAAAAAATTACAAAAAAGTGACAAAAAAATTACAAAAAAGTGACAAAAAATTACAAAAATGTGACAAAAATTGGATAAAATTTGACAAAAAGTTGACGAAAAAATGACAAAAATGTGATAGAAAAAATGAGTTACATAAATGAGTTGAATACCCCAAAAAAAAAATATGGAAATAAAATCTGTGACGTGAGGAAAAAGATCCTCTCGGTTCAGGCGGGAGTTAAGAGGTTAATATGCGGGAGGAAAAGTTCAGCTTACTCGTCCTGTGACCCAGTGGTTGTGTGAGTGTTGGCTCTGTGCATTTCCTTTGTAACACAAACGCCGCGGCCTCTACGTCTCTCCAGGATCTGAAGGTTTTCAGGTGAGAGGCTGCGTCACCAGAAACTCAACAACAACAACAACAATGGGTCCTGAATCACAGAGGCCGCGGTGATGAAAGGAAAAGAGCCGCCGGGTCACACGGAGGTCAAACTCGCACAATTAGAAAGGCCGGGTTTTTCACATGAAAAGTTCCATAATGGACCTTGTAAGTCGACGTGGGAAATAAAAGTGCAGCTGAAATGGTGGTTTGGACTGAGTTTAGACGAGTTCAGGAGGTTTTGCTTCATCTTTAAAAATGTGGTGACGTGATGAAAAGTTTCCATCACTTTTGTAGGTCTTAGCTTTCAAATGAGGCGTTGCATTGTTGCTCTCCAGTCGAGAAGCTTTTAGATTCGGGTAAAGCCCAGTATAAAAGAACATGAATCTAAAAGGAATTCCGTGGAGTATGGTGCACCACAAGGTTCAATTTTGGGGCCATTATTATTTATTATTTATATGAATGATTTTGCTTCTGTTTCTACGACCGCCTTTCCCGCTCTTTCTGCTGATGATGCAGATCAAAAAAATAATAATAAAAAGCCAACCTGGGGAAAATGCACTCGTTAATGTTAAGGCGGGGAGTTAAGAGGTTAAAATATGTATTTGTGGAAGTGTCACAATTACGCTGATTTGGGCCAGGCTGGTCAGAGTCCAGTTTTTCACTCCCAGTCCGGCCCTGGCTTTAGTGCCATTGTTTGCCAGACTGATTTTGGGTCCCATTTCATATGGAGGGCTGTTGTTAAATAGTGGAGATAAGTTCTCATGATGTTGTATATAGGACCGCATTTCTTTTTGTTTTGTTTTTTATTATGCTCATTTCGACGTGAAGGAGCAGCGACTCTCCTCCGAGCTCCTCTCGGGTAACTGAGCTCCTCACCCGATCTCGATGCGCCCAGCCACCCTGCGAAGGAAACTCATTTCGGCCGCTTGCATTCGCGATCTCGTCCTTTCGGTCGTTACCCAGCGAAGTGACGTTCCAAGTCCTGAACGCCAGAAGCTGCGCACACGGACCACAGGAGGGCGGGCCCACGTCGTCCTTTCGGGCTGGGCCCTGGGCCCCGTGGGCAGAGGCCCGGCCACCAGACGCTCGCGTTCGGGCCCCAACCCCAGGTCTGGCTCCAGGGTGGGGCCCCGGCTCCTCCATGCCGGGCGACGTCTCGGCCCTTGGTTTAATACTGTCCATAGAAGTCTTTTGAACTGCTCTTCGTTTGACCCGTCACCTCGGACCTGTTTGCCATGGGAGACCCTACCCCAGACAACAGAGCTCCTCGGATCATTCGGGCGCTCAAACAACCCCCCCACGTTAAGGTACAGTTCACGGGGTTATAAATACGTTCAATCAGTTATTCTTTAACATCATTTCAACTAAAGTACAAACTCTTTTACTTTAGTGATTTAATCAAAGTTTCTGTCCCAGCTTTGATTAGTCACCGCTCGCTTTAGCACAGAGTTGTTTGAGGTTAAAACGAACTCAGCCACTGAATTACAAATGCCAAAACAGGTATTGGTTCAATCGATTCCCGATATCGTATTTTTCCAGTATCGGCTCCGATATCCGATACCAGTACCAGATCGGTGCATCCCCAGTTCTTCTCTGGAAGTGTGTTTCTCAGGCTGAGCTGAAGCTGTCAAACTGAAAGGAGAGGTTCCACTTTATGTCTGACACTGCTCCTGCCCTGGCCCCGCCCCCTCTCCCCTGGCCCCGCCCCTCTCACCTGAGTCTCGGACAGGTTGAGTTGCCGCGCCAGCTCCGTCCTCTCGCGCCCGACCACGTACTGGCAGCGCTGGAACTCCATCTCCAGCCGGTACAGCTGCTCCGCCGTGAACGAGGTCCGCGTGCGCTTGGGCCGGTCCAGGTCCAGACCTTTGGGCAGGATGATCTCCCGGATCGAGCCTTTGGCGTCTGCAACAGGACAGGATAGTTCTTTAGAGACGTCACTGTGCAAAAGCAGGAGCGTCTTTGAGAACCGCCTCAAACCTCAAACAGTTTCTTATCCAAACACAGAGCACGTTCTTAACAAGAATGGACCTGCTCCATCTTCTCTGAAGGGCTGGAGACCATAGGAGACTCGAGTTCTATCGCAGCATCTGTGACTCCAGAGTTCTGAGGGAAGGAACCCAGATCTCCACACACCTCACATACTCTAAACTCTCACTACGTTCAGGCCCCGCCCTCTGCGGACAAAGAGGGCGACCTCCACTTTCCTCCTGACCTCCATCCGCCTGCTGAATAAATGACTGTGTGGACCTCGGTCTATCAAAGGCCCATTATATTGAAAAAGTGATGAAAAATACAAAAATGTGACAAAAATGTGAGAAAAGTTTGACAAAAAAGTGACAAAAAATTACAAAAAATTGATGTAAAAGTGGCAATAATGTCACAAAAATGACAAAAAAATGACACAAAAATTGACAAAAAGGTGACAAAAATGTGATAAAAATGACAAAAATTAGACGAAAAAAGTGACAAAAAAAATTACAAAAAAAGTGACAAAAAACTGATGTAAAAGTGGCAATAATGTCACAAAAATGACCAAAAAAATGACAAAAAAATCACAAAAAAATCACAAAAATGTGACAAAAATTTGATAAAAATTTGACAAAAAAATCACAAAAATGTGACAAAAACAATGAGTTACATAAATGAGTTGTCAAAGGCCCATTATATTGTTTTTAAATGTATTTATTATTGCTGTATGTTGTTGTATGTCTGTGGATGTGCTGTTATTATCGGGCCCGTACCGGCACTTCTCCTGCAAATGAAGTTCCTAACGGATAAATAAAGTGAATTTGATTTGATTTGGTCACAGAGACGTCTCCAAGACTTCCCTGGAGATAAGGCGAGTCTGCAGGCAGCCTCAGGTTTGATTTCAGCGGAAACTAGAAAAGTCTCCATGTGTTTCTGTGACGTCCCTGCATCGTCTTCGAGACGGGCCGGATAAAAGGAGATTTCAAAGAGACGTATGGAGTCTTTAACCGTCTCTGACCAGCGGCAACTTGAGTCTCCAACTTGAGTCTCCAACTAGTCTCCAGTGAGTTTCCAGGCCCTTTGTGTGAGCACGTCTGTCCGAGATGCTGAGACGTTGCAGAGACGTCTCAGCATCTCTCTCCGGTGAGACGGGCCCTTCATCAGATGTTCTTTCTCCTGAGCCCAGAAACAATAAACAAGCCTAAAGGTGGAACTATCTGCTCCACCTGCAGCTCCACCTGTGCCTCTCATTATACACTGCGTTCCAAATGATTATGCAAATTGTATTTTTGTGTCAAAAAGGTAAAAAAAAAATAAAAAAAATAATGAAACTCATGGATGGTGTCGTGTCTCGGGCTCTTTGAATCACTGACATTAATCTCAGAGACCTGGGATGATCAGTTTTCAGGTTAAGGGAAAACTACTGAAAAAGGATGTTCCACATTATTAAGCAGATCATCATTTTCAAGCAATATGGGAAAGAAAAAGGATCTGCTGATGAAAAGCGTGAAATAGTTGAATGTCTTGGTCTAGGAATGAAAACCTTCGATATTTCATGAAAGATGAATTGTAATCATTGAACAGATCAAAGATTTGTGGATGATTCAGACACACTCGGGTTTGTGCAGATAAAGGCACAATGAGGACGGTTTCTGCCAGACAAACACATCAGATTATGAGAACAGCTGCTACAAAGCTGGAGTCTCCCGAACATGAAGGTGTCGGACCCTCCAGAGGCTGCAGTTGATTGAAATAACTTTTGATTTCAGTAAATATGACCTGCTAATGTCACCACCGTCTTCAGTTAATTACAAGCTTTAAAATGTATTGAAACAATGAGTTGCATAATAATTTGGAACAGTGGATTTAGAGGTTTTTACTATATTTATTTTTTAGAAAAATACTGCTTTCACTGGGAGATTTTTTCAACCACATTTAAATGATCCTCAACCAGTTAAAGACTTGAAAATGATGCTGACTCTCATTTGTGTCGACAGTTTAGAAAATCTTAGAATTGCGTAATAATTTGGAACGCACTGTAAAACATTTGTATCGATGTCATGAACCTCAGTTTTCTCGCATAATGTGACCCTAAAGTCGTGAAAAGAACCGACAAACTCGCCCTGAAGCTAAAATCACCTTCCAGAAATCAGGTGTAGAAAACATCACCTTCTCCACAAAAACATTCTCTTCCACGTCTCGAAGCTGCAGTGAAACTCCAGTCCGTTTTGCTCTGAACATACAGTACGTGTGAGGACGACTCCTGCCTGATTGTTTGAGGTTTCACTTCAGCTGAACTTGGTTTGCTCAAAGCTGCATTTGAAAGCTAAGGATGTCCAGAGTTCACTGAGCGATCGGCACTGACGGGACTTCATCACAGAGGAAGGAGCTTTGGAAACGTTTCAAATTATCAAACAGTTTTTAAATTATTGGCAAAGTTTTTTTTTAAATTTGGGATTTTATTTTTTTAATTTTTTTTGGGGGGGGGGGATTTTTTAAAATTTGGGGGAAAAAATGGAATGTTTTTTAAAATTTTGGATTTTTTTTAGAGATTTTTTTGGGGGATTTTTTAAAATTTGGAAAAAAAAATTGAATGTTTTTTAAAATTTTGGATTTTTTTTGGATTTTTTGGGGGATTTTTTAAATTTGGGGAAAAAAATTGAATGTTTTTTTTAAATTTTGAAACAGTTTGTAAAATGTCCTCCATCATGTCTGTGTCTTTCCCACGCTTATTCATTCACAAATCCTGACATGTTTGGTGCCCACACGCAGGGGCGGACCGGCCACAGAGCACAGAGGGGCCACCGGTCCCTCCTCAACCGAGCTTTACCCAAATCTAAAAGCTAAAAGGAAAAGCATCAAAACAGCGAGAAAAAGAGGATGGAAAGAAAACAAAAATGTGCTGGAAAAGCAACAAAAAAAGTGACAAAAAATGTGATGAAAAGTCAACAAAAACACGACAACAAAGCAACGAAAAAAGCAACAAAAAGGCCACAAAAGCACAACAAAAAATGATAGAAAAAATAGTTAAAAAAACAACAAAAATATGACAAAAATGTGGTGACGTGACGAAAGTTTCCATCACTTTTTGTAGGTCTTAGCTTTCAAATGTTACATTGTTGATCTCCAGTCGAGAAGCTTTTAGATTCGGGTAAAGCCCAGTATAAAAAAACATGAATCTAAAAGGAATTCCGTGGAGTATGGTGCACCACAAGGTTCCATTTTGGGACCATTATTATTTATTATTTATATGAATGATTTTGCTTCTGTTTCTACGACCGCCTTTCCCGCTCTTTTTGCTGATGATGCCGATCAGAAAAATAATAATAAAAAGTCGATCTGGGGAAAATGCACTCGTTAATGTTAAGGCGGGGGTAAGAGGTTAAAATATGTATTTGTGGAAGTGTCACATTTACGCTAATTTGGGCCAGGCTGGTCAGAGTCCAGTTTTTCAGTCCCAGTCCGGCCCTGTATCCACGTGTAGCAGGAAAGGCTGTAATCCAAATATGGTCATTTCCTGTGTGGGAGGCGGCAGCGGCTAAAGACAGGAGGTACGGGCAAATCTCATTTTTTTCAGTTTTCAGGTTTTGGGCCAAATTGGTCTCTGAACATATAAGCTTTCACCCGGAAACAGAAAATATGCCTAATCTTCACAATAACATGTTTAAATATTGCGCTGATTCAAAGTTCCCCCATAGACTTATATGGGACAGTGCAATTTCAAGGGCCTTTTTCTCAAAACACATTTTTCTGTCATTGTGGCGACACTATGTCCACGTCAGTCGGACCTAAAGACTTCACATTTTCCAGCCTCGGACTGAACAATATTTGGAAGATTTTTTCTTATTTAATCCCTTAAGCCTCATTTATTGAGTTTTGAATGTCAAAAAATAAGGCAATTTTTTTTATTTTTTTTTACAATTTTTTGCACTAAAAACAGCTTATTTTAAAACTAAACAAGAAATCCAAAATCCCCTCTGAAAAAGTCTTGGCAACTCATTTATCAATAAAATGAAACCATAAATTTGAATGTAGCTCTATCCATTATTCAGATTTCGTCGCCAAAAAGATGCGAAATTTGGGGCATTTTCAGGCATAAAACACCTTGTTCTTATATGAAAAGATAAAATGACAGAAAATTTGCAATGTATTTTTTCTCACGTTTATGCCAGTGATCGACAGCAACAGTTTCAAATTGATATCTGTAAATTTAAATGTTTTCCCTATTCACCTGCAGTGTCTCACCTTAAATATCATATACAACTATATATATATATATATTAAAAAGATTTATCTGAAATCTGAATTTAGCTTCTGCCTCGTGTAAACCATTGGGGAGTTTATGGTTTTCCGTCTGTGTTCAGGTTTTTTCACAGAAGGATTTTTCTGTTTCTGATTTATTGAGCTTTGAATCAACACAAAAAGGAGAAATTTTAATTTTGCAGATGTTTTCATTTCTAATTGGTTTATTCAAAAACAAAACCACGTCCAAAATCCTCTGAAATAAACATCTATAATAAAAAGCCGAAAACGTAATATCAGTTTACCGGCCGATAATGTCAGTATTACGTTACTGACAAGATGAAAATGTTAAAAAACAAATTCAGGCAATAATATAATAATAAATCCATTTGAATCTATTTAAAGACTCACAAACTGAACATCGCTTTTGTGCAGTTTTCTCTCAATTATTATTTTTTATTTCTCTCTCAGGGACCTGTCGTATCTCACAGGCCTCTCTCCCTTTGACGCCGTGTCCTTGGGCAAAGCACACTGAGAAGCCAACGGCACAGTTTGACAGCCTGCCCAGGGCGGCTGTGGCTGCATTAGTCGTCTGTAAGCTCTTTGTTTCAGGCTGAACGACTGAACCGAAACCCGTTCACTCACGATGGAAATAAAACCTGATTCTGGAGCTCAAAGGGAGAACTGGCATCGGTGTCTTATCCTCTTATCATAATAATAATAATCATGATAATAATAATAATAATCATGATAATAATAATAATAATAATAATAGTAATAGTAAAAATTAAAAATAAAATAAAAATAATAAAAAAAAAAAATAATAATAATAAAAAAAAATAATAATAATAATAGTAGTAATAATAATAAACTAAACTATTGCAGCAGGTCTCAGGAGCTCAGTCTGAGTCCCGTCAGCCCCTCGGACCGACCACAGTCACACACAGGAGGCGGCAGTGTCTTGCCCAAGGGCACAGTGACGTCATGCACTTATGGGAGAGGGGATTCAAACTGGCAACGTCTCAGTCACGAGAACCGGCGTTACCTTCAGGCGTTACCTTCAGAGTCAGACGTAAACGAGCGGCGACAAAAAACAACACGCAGCAAAAAAAACAAAAACTGATGAAACCAGAAGCTACAGCACAAACATTCATTATATATGATATTAATGATGTCATAATTATTATATTATTATTATTATCAATTATTACAGAATTATTATATTATTATTACATTATTATTACATGATCAGGCTGTAAATCGCTGTTACGTGATCGATTCCTACATGAATAATAAATACATAAACCTCTCCATTATTTAGAGTTTGCAAATATAAACCATTCTATAAAGGCGGGTCGTACTTAGTTACATTTACTTAACTATTTAAGTAAATGTACTTACTTTATGAAGTAATGTTTAAATGTAAATGACTCGTGTGACTCAAGCCACGGTGAGTAAATCTTTAAGACCTTTAGTTACTCACAGTACTCGAGTAACACTTACTATTTTTAGACTTAAAACGTCTTATTTTTAAATGAAAACAGAAAATAACGTGCGACACATTTGTTCCTCATGTTTGTGTTTCACATTAAAATCTCCACATTTTATATTTTCTTTTTGCTGGTTCTGGGTCGAGACGAGCAAATTTAAATTAAACATGACATGAGGTTATTTAGGACAAAATGTATTAAAGAGAAATATATATTATGATTTAAAAAAACGGTAATAAAAATGCTAAAGTAAAGGTAAAGGTAAAAAATAATCACATCTGGAGGTTTTTTTTTTTAAGCTTTAAAATCTTTTAAACCATATTTTCCAGACGTTTTTTTATTTTTTGCAACAACCGAACGACAAAAACACAACTACAAAAAGCAAAGGGGGAAAAAACGATGAAAAAAGAAACAAAAAAGCGACAAAAACACGACTAAAGCGTGAAGGGAAAAGCAAAAAAAGAGCCACAAAAAGACGAGAAAAACGCTTTGCAGGTCTCGCTTTCATCCGACCCTGTCAGCGCCGCTCACGAACCTTTTAGATTTGTGTAAAGCCGCCTGAAGCTGCGCTCGCTTCACTAAAGTAAGCAGTGAAATGTGAGTGTTTATTACTGAATCCCGCCCGTGTCCGTACCTCTGACCAGGATGCGTCGGCAGTACTCCGGATCCACCGCGCCGCCGTTCCCGCCGCCGCCGCCGCCGCCGGTCAAGCCTCGGTCCCGGTCCAGCTCGGGGTCCAGGCCGGGGCTCTTCAGGGCCGGGGGCGGGGCCTGGTCTTTGGGCTTGGCCTTGAGCAGCACCGGGTTCAGCTCCGCGCAGCCGAACCTCATCTCCATCGCCTCGTCGTCGCCGTCCGGGGTCAAAGGCCGCGAGTCCCGGAGGAGCCGAGCGTTTCCGTCCGACGGGTTCAAAGGTTATTCCACTTTTCCCCCCTCCTCGTTTTCAGCCTCTAGAATCCACCTTCCTGTTCGATTCTCATGAGTTCAGAAGCTCCTCGTGCTTTTCGTTCATCGGAATCCTCTCGGTCTGGACTTTACGAACACCTTCTCTTTGGAAAACTCTCTTCAACAATGTCCAAAACGCTTCGGAATCATTTCATTTCCTTTGCTTTGGAGGAACCGTCGGCGTCTCGATCTTTGAAAACCGTCGGAGAAAATCACCTGGAATGTTCTGAATCTTTCTCGATTTACGTCCAGAACGTCTCGTAATAATTGAATTCCCCAACGCTCCTTTGCTCTCGTGTTTTGGAGAAACCGCCCCTTAGAGTCTCCTCACTTAAAACTCACACCAGGCTTTTCAAATTCATGTCAAATAAAGTGTCACTTCTGCCACTTCTTCTGCACAGTTCGGACTCAGGAACCCAGCGAAGTGAGATGGTTTTAAACGGTTTCTCGAGGTCCTTCGTGAGCTTCTCCGTCCGTCGCGAGTCCCGACGCTCCTTCGCTCTCGTGTTTCGCAGAAGTCGGGAGTCGTCTCGCTGGAAAATTCACGAATTATTTCAAATTCACGTCAAGTAAAGTGTAAATTCTGCACAATTCGGACTCAAAAAAACCCGGCGTTCTTCAGTGAAATCGTCTCTTCTCGTCTCTGTCTTTAAAAACGGTCTGAAATGTTTGAATCTTTCTCGACCTTTTGTGATAATTTAGTTATTTGTGAATGACTTTATTCGTCCCTTCTTTGCTCTGGTGCTTTGGAGAAATGATCAGTAAGAGTTTCCTCATTTAAAAATCCACCGAATGAGACAAAATGAAGTAAACTGAAAAAAAATGTCGTCTGAAATGTTTGAATGTTTCTCGACCTTTTGTGATGATTTAATTCTTTGTGAACGACTTTATTCGTCTGTCACGAGTTCTTTACTTTGGAGAAATTATCATTTAAAAATCCACCGAATGAGACAAAGTGAAGTAAACAAAAAAAGCGTCTGAGAAAATCACCTGAAATGTTTAAATCTCCCTCTCTCTCTCGCGATAATAAAAGTCTCAAACGCTCGAGGAAAACGTCAAGAACGCCTTAAACTCCGGCTTTTGTTTCCGGGATGGGATTTGACAAACAAAAGCGGGATTGTGAGTGTGATTTCCGCGGCCTTGTCTTGTCACTTTCGCGAAAGGCCCCGGCGGTTTAATCCCCCCTAACCGTTTTGTCGGGGCCGCCGTGTCGCCTTTCACTCGGCCGCCGCACAAAAGGCTCGGCGGACGCGGCCGCTTCACACGCGCTTTCACCCACACAAACTCACGCGATTCCCCGGGTCCCTCTGACGGATTCACGCCGCTTTCACATCCGCGTTTTCATCGGGGATTGACTTAAAAATCCAGGAGAAATCTGCAAGACATTTACGATTAAAACGCCTTTGTTAATTCTGCAGAAACGTGGAGGGTTTTCTTCAAACTCTTCTCGATATTTGTGAGAACTTGTTGCTTTTTTTTGTGCAGAAAAAGACGGGAAATTTGTCTTTAAACTCTTCAATTCAACTGGAAAAATCAAAGAAAGAAGATGAAACCTCCTCCAGGCTTTTTGTCTCAATGTCTTTAGAAAAAACAGTTCTTCTGAAGATGGATCTGCCCTGAAAATGTGGCTGATTTAGAGCAGAGAAATTTGTCGGAATTTCCCGTAAAATAAAAATGAAGAAAAAGTGTCTTTAAACTCGCAATTCAACTGGAAAAATCAAAGATAGAAGATGAAACGGGGAATCCTCCTCCAGGCTTTTTGTTTCAATGTCTTTAGTAAAACCTTCTTGTTCTGAAGCTGGATCTCTGCCCTGAAAATGTGGCTAATTTGTGTCTGAATTTAGAGCAGGGAAATTTGTCGGAGTTTCTCATGAAAAAATGAAGAAAAACTGTCTTTAAACTCTGGAAAAATCAAAGAAAGAAGCTCGAGATGAAACTTTGCAAACGGGGAATCCTCCTCCAGGCTTTTTTTTTGTTTCAATGTCTTTAGTAAAAACCCGGTTCTTCTTCTTCTTCTGAAGCTGGATCTCTGCCCCGAAAATGTGTCTAATTTGTGTCTGAATTTAGAGCAGAGATCGGAGCTGTTGTTCCCGCTTTGACCCCGGGACGCTCCTCCAACTCGATCCTCCTTTCAGCTCCGGCAGACGCTCCTCCCCGACGCCTCGCGGCTCCAAACAATCCCCCCCGTCTGATCTCGGGGATTCCGCAGCTCGTTTCCCCCGTCTCGTATCGGCCTCAGAGACTCAATCTCGACCCGATAAATCGGCTCGATCTTCAAGGGGAAAACTCCGAAGTCAACCCCTAGAAAATGTCAGTCATGCGGCCTTTTGCTGCTTCTGTTTTCGGGATTTCTTGTTTGTTTTTTATATTGTGCAGGAATTTGCCGGACGATGTGAACCACAGGCTTCTAAGGAAAAGTCCCTGGAAATCTCCTCTTTCTTCCCAAAAAAAAAAAGCTTGAGATTTGCTTTGAAACCGAGTCCCTGTTAAACCTTCTGTCGGGCTCACAGTCGGTTCTTTTTTTGGAGTTAAATCCCGCCGTGTGGATGGAGTTTCTTGTTGGAATTTGCCGGACGTGGATCGATGCCGCCGCCGCCTCCTCCTCGTTTGAGAAATTCCACACAAAAAAGTCTCAAGGGGTTCAGGCTGGAAAAAGCGCGAGATTTGCTTTTGAAAGCCGTCGTTTGCGCAGGTGAAGCCCTTTTGTGGAACCTTCTTTTGAAGCTCCGGCGCCGTCTCTCTCTCCGGAGCCAAATCAGATTCGAACGTAAACGGATGAACCTTGACACGAGTTCTTTTGCTTTTCGCGGCGGAGAACGTGAAGCGTCAGGACGTTTCGTGAGATTCTACGAAAAAAGCCCGGACGATGTGAAGGTTCGGGCTGAAGAAAAGGAGCTCGGGAAACGCCGGTCACGTCGTCGCTTCTCTGTTGGAAAAGTTGGCGAAAGTGGTCGGCTGTTGGGCGGGTGCTTTCATAGTCCCCGTCGTACGTTCCTCCCGTTTTCGATTTTCTTCTTCTTTTCTTTTTTTTTTCCCCCCGCGCGGCGCAGAGCGTGGCGTTCTCGCCGGAGGTTCAGCGGCGTCTGAGCGGATCTCCGTCACAGCGCAGGAGGAAAACTCTCGTCTCTTCTTCTTCACTTTCCTCTCACACGCACACACACAGCTTTTCCCTCGCTCTTTCCCTCCGCGCTCGCCTCACGCTTCCCTTTAAACTTTCGCCTCGTTTACGGGATTTTCTTTAGACGCCGTTTCCTCGTCCACCAACGACTAAACCCGGATTCATCCTCAACTCATCCTTTTATCTCATCTCTTGTTCTTTATCAAACCAGCCCACGGTTTAGATCAATCTTCCCCATTTTCACTTCACTCTTGCTCCGATTTTAACGCTTTTCAGTTTCCGTCAGATCCTCGAAGTCGACTCGTTTACGTTCCGCCCAAACAAAACTTTATTCCTGCATCTTTTTTTTCAAATCTTACGTTTATTTTTGTGTCTGAAATCGGATTTTCCTTTTTTCGCCCCCCGAGGCCGGCGGCTTTTTAAGTCTTCAGACGATCACGATTCCACCACTTTTATTTCGATTTAAATCAACCCGAGATGGACAAAAGCCACGGTTTGGAATTCGTTTTGTTTCAGGCACTTTTTAAACTGTTATTTTAATGAACAATCAATTGTGTCTGAATGTGGATTTTTTCCGACTGTTTGTCTTTTCATTCGCGAGTATTATTTAAGTATTATTTAGTTTCGCAGCTTCACTTAAAGGCAAAACGCTCTGAAGTCCGTTATTTGAAGGAATGAAAGAGTTGGAATCGATTGTTTTCCTCCTAAACGGCCGCTTTCTCTTCTTCCTTTTCTTCAGCGCGTCTTTGCAGAAAAGTGAATCCAAATCACGGGGGGGAAAAGTTCCAGAAGTTGGTGCTGAAGGTCCAAAGAGAAGCTGTTAAGTCCGGGCGTGGAGGGAGACGGAGTGAAGTAAAGAGGACGAGGCGAGAGAAAGAGGACGAGGCGAGAGAAAGAGGACGAGGCGAGAGAAAGAGGACGAGGCGAGAGAAAGAGGACGAGGCGAGAGAAAGAGGACGAGGCGCGCTGTGAGGAGGAAAACACTGGCTCTGAAGAAGAATCCTCGGACACAAAGGAAGGAGGAGACACTGGAGGAGACGCGGAGGCTTTTGTCGGACGCCGGGAGTTCAGGCTCTGGATCCGGGAATGAAAGTGTGGAGAGGTTTGTTCAGGGACAGAATCAAAGGAAGTCGCTCGTTTCTGCTCAAATCAATCATTGTTTTCTTCATTTTTATTTATGTTTTTCACAATTTTTTGCCCAGTGTTTTTCACATTCTTTCCACATTTGTTTCTCATTCTTGCTCCAATTTTTCTCGTTTTCCCAGTTTTTTTCCTCCCTAATTTTTTCCCCAATTTTCTTTTTTTTTTTCACTGTTTTTTCCCAATTTTTTAATTTTTCACTATTTTTTCCCCAATTTTTACTTTTACTCCACTGTTTTTTTTTCCAATTTTTACTTTTTTTTCAGTTTTTTTCCAAAATTTTATTTTAATTTTTCACAATTTTTTCCCCAGTTTTTTCTTTTTTTCCCAATTTTTATTTTTAATTTTTCACTTTTTTTCCCTAATTTTTACTTTTTTTTTTCAGTTTTTTTCCCCAATTTTTATTTTAATTTTTCCCAATTTTTTCCCCATTTTTTTCTTTTTTTCCCAATTTTAATTTTTAATTTTTCAGTTTTTTTCCCTAATTTTTACTTTTTCCCACTGTTTTTTCCCAATATTTTAATTTTTCACTATTCTTTCCCCAATTTTTACTTTTTTTTCCAGTTTTTTTTCCAAAATTTTATTTTTATTTTTCACATTTTTTTCCCCATTTTTTACTTTTTTCCCCCAATTTTTATTTTAATTTTTCACTATTTTTTCCCCAATTTTTACTTTTTTTCCCCACTGTTTTTCCCAATTTTAAATTTTTTCACTGTTTCCTTTTTTCCAGTTTTTTCCCAATTTTTCATTTTTCCCATTTTCTCCCACTTTTTTTATTAATTTGCCCCAATATTTTCTCATCTTCCCATTTCCTTTCCTTCACTTATGCTCATATTTTACGACTGATATTTTCCCTTCTTTCCCCCATTTTCCCCTGACTTTTTACCCAATTTAATCCCCATTTGTTTCAACACATATTATTCCCCTTTTCACACATGTGTAGATAAACCTGTTATTGGAAACAATCCGCACATTATTGTTCCGTAATTAATATCTCTGAAATAGGACAGAATACTGAATAGCCAGACTGATTCTGATCAGGGCTGGGTATCGATACCAGGACTTTAACGATTCTTGGTTTCCGATACCGATACTAAAATATGTGTCAGAAAACAGAGCGACGTGTGGAGGATTTGCTCTTTCACAAAATCAGGTTCATTTACAAAAAATGGAGGGAAAACAAATATGGGGGAAAAATGGGTAGATATTTGTATTTCCCATCTATTTTTTTTTTTTATTATTTATTTTTTTTATCACATTTTTTTATTTGAGCTTAAAGGGGCTAAATGCAAGTTAGCCTTTTTTTTTTATTTTTTATTTTTCATTTTCAATATAAAAATGAACAAAAATGAGGGAAACAAATTGGGAAAACGAGAAACATTTTGATTAAAATAAAATGGAAAAATGGGGGACAAATAAATAAATACAAAATTAGGAGGGGAAAATTGGCACACACAAAAAAAGACAAAACTGTGTAAAAAAAAATATATACATAAATAAATAAATAAGGGAAAAATAATCCCCCCTTTGGACAAACAGCATCAAAACCTGGATCTAAAGAGAGATGTTTTTGATATTTCATTTTTCCGATCCCGGTCGTGCCTAAACCTTTTTTTACAGAACCAGATCCAGCCTCGATCATGAACAGGATGAGTTCCTTTGGTTCTAGGAAAGTGACTGTTTAATCTGAAACGTCCAGATGTTTCCCTGATCGTTGATGACGCCGCTGATGTTTTTGGAAATAAACTTTAACCTGGAAGTAAGAAAAGCCCTGATGTTTCTCAAGTTTAATGATGTTTCCCACAGGTTTATTTGGTAAAGTGTCATTTCACAGTCAGTGTTTCTGTCGACCTGAGGGATTTCAATTAAGACTCCAGTTTAGTCCCTTCTTAAGCCTTTGGTTAGTCTTGGTTTAGTCCAGGCTTAGTCCCAGTTTGACCTCTTAACCGCGGCTTTCTTGTTCTGTTTTCCTCACTCTTTAGTCGTGTTTTTGTCGCTCTTTTTGACGTGTTTTTGTCGCTTTTCCAGCACGATTTTTGTTGCTCTTTTGACACTTTTTTGCCTTTAGATTTGGGTAAAGCCAAACTGGAGAAAATGTGCTGGGTTCATGTGGGGGTTAAGAGGCTCACTTTGGTTTAGTCCCTTCTTTAATCCCACTTCAGGCCTCGTTTAGTCCAGGTTTTGAGTCGCTGTTTAGTCTCTTCTTTAGTCCTGTTTTAGTCCTGTTTTAGTCCTGTTTTAGTCCTGTTTTAGTCCTGGTTTAGTCCTGGTTTAGTCCTGGTTAAGTCCCTTCTCCAGTCCTGTTTTCGTCCTGTTTTCGTCCCGGTTTATTCCCCTCTGAGCGAGTGCGGCTCTCGGTGCTAATTGCGCTAACGCTAATCCAATCATCCGTCCATTACTCGCATAAAAACATGAATGAAGCGCCACCTCGGAACAAAGGCCCCGAGCGGGCCCCCCCCTCCTCCCCCCGGGGGCCCCCCAGAACCTCCCCCCTCCCCCCCCCCTCCCCCCAGAGCCACACATTCTGAAGCTTTTGTGAGAAACTGTGTTGAAACGTGGCAATTACCTAATGAAGTGGAGAGGAACAGCAAGTCTGACAAAAGAGGAGAGCGGGGGGCGGGGCCAGGGCCAGGGGGCGGGGCCAGGGCCAGGGGGCGGGGCTTCAGAAAGCGCTCGGCGAAGAGTCGTGACGGCGAGACGCTGCAGAGGAATGACACGCGAGCGACAAACGGAGAACGGAGATCTGCCCAGACTCTGAGGGAGAAAAGGAAAAGAACAACATGTCCATCCATTTTCTTCCGCTTTATCCGGGGCCGGGTCGCGGGGGCAGCGTCTGAGCAGAGATGCCCAAACTTCCCGATCCACACACACCTCCTCCAGCTGTTCTGACCCCGAGGCCACACCTCCTCCAGCTGTTCTGACCCCGAGGCCACACCTCCTCCAGCTGCTCTGACCCCGAGGCCACACCTCCTCCAGCTGTTCTGACCCCGAGGCCACACCTCCTCCAGCTGTTCTGACCCCGAGGCCACACCAGGCCAGCTCGGAGACATAGTCCCACCAGCGTGTCCTGGGTCCACGAGGCCTTGTCCCACTAGGACATGCCTGGAACACCTCCCGCGGGAGGCGACCAGGAGGTATCCGGAACAGATGCCCGAGCCACCTCAGCTGCTCCTTTCCACGTGAAGGAGCAGCGACTCTACTCCGAGCTCCTCCCGGGTAACTGAAAGGAAGAGTCCCAAAATAAAAACTGAAGTGAAATGAGCTGAAGGTTGAGCCTGAGCCGCATGTTTTTGGAGGAAACTCCTCTGAGGTGCAGCTCTTACAGGGCAGAGGTGCAGCTCCTCCAGGGCAGAGGTGCAGCTCCTCCAGGGCAGAGGTGCAGCTCCTCCAGGGCAGAGGTGCAGCTCCTCCAGGGCTGAGGTGCAGCTCCTCCAGGGCAGAGGTGCAGCTCCTCCTCCAGGGCAGAGGTGCAGCTCCTCCAGGGCAGAGGTGCAGCTCCTCCAGGGCAGAGGTGCAGCTCCTCCAGGGCAGAGGTGCAGCTCCTCCAGGGCAGAGGTGCAGCTCCTCCAGGTGCAGCTCCTCCAGGGCAGAGGTGCGACATCCTTTACTTTAGACGCTCATATCCTGATCCTACAATCTGACCCCAAATGTGTTTTTTTTTTTCTTCCACCACAGTTTTTGTCGTTGTCCCTGTGGGTCACAGCAGCTCAGTGCGAGATGTTCAGATGTTTTTTTTATGAATAGATTTTCATAATTTAATAAAACAGGCATTAACCATATCCAGAAAGTGTCAAAAGGACAAAACAAACAAAAAACAAACTAACAGTATGTATATATATCACATGCTATTTGGATCAAGAAACACGCAGAATATAAATTAAAGAATAATGTATTGATTGATTTTGTTGTTCAGTCTCGCCTCGGGCCGGCCCTGCTCGTGCTGATTCCCGCCTGTCCCTGGTCAGGCTCAAGCACATTTTAATAATACATTTCCCACAAAACAGTGGTGATGCACCTGCACATCTGGAAATCTGTAAAGTCACTGTTTAAATGTATTCTTCTTCTGCCCTTATAAAGTCTCATGGTTTTTATAGTTTAGTATTACTATACTACTATACTGTTGATTCTGAGGATCAGATGTTCACACAGGCTCGTTTCAGTCATGGTGAATAATCAAAAAGCTGCGAGATTTTTCCTCCATAATCGTGACAGAAAAATATAGAATCATCTGATCTTCTGAGGAGAAGTCGCCACGTTCCTCGTCCTCCACACTGTGATCTACAAACTGAGCTCAAACATCTGACTGGACTTAACGTGAATTCAGAATCTGTTCTGACAAAAGTGCGACATCTTCAGCCCTGCAGACGTTCTCCTGAAATAACCAGGCGGACATGAACGCATCACACAGAGGAGGGAGGTGCTTCCTCTGAACCTCATCATCCTCACTGATGGCCCGAGGAGGAGGAGGAGGAGGAGGAGGAGGAGGAGCAGGAGGAGGAGGAGGAGGAGGAGGAGGAGGAGGAGCAGGAGGAGGAGGAGGAGGAGGAGGAGGAGGAGGAGGAGGAGGAGCAGGAGGAGGAGGAGGAGGAGGAGGAGGAGGAGGAGGAGGAGGAGGAGGAGGAGAAGAAGCAGGAGGAGGAGGAGGAGGAGGAGCAGGAGGAGGAGGAGGAGGAGGAGGAGGAGGAGGAGGAGGGGGAGCCCCGGGCAGGAGTCAGTCTGGGGCGTTTGAGCTCCTTTGTTACGATAGAACCTCCTTCCAGAACTGACGAGAAACCCTCTTAACCCCCGCCTGAACCGAGCACGTTTTCTCCAGTTCAGCTTTACCCAAATCTAAAAGCTTCTTGATTTAAAAAAAAAGGCAAAATCGTGAGGACAGAAATGAAAGGAAAACTAGGATGAAATCAACAACAAAAAACTGCCAAAAAAAGCAATAAAAAAGCCACAAATACACAAAAAAGTGACAAAAATGGGTTGAAAACTGTATCTTTTTTTTTTAAAAGCCCAAAAGACATAAAAGCGATAAATATGTGGCAGTAAACCGACAACAACACGAGGAAAAAGATCCATTTAGATCCGTTTTTCTGAACAAGGAATGAAGCTTTTCTACAAACAAACTTGACTGAATGAAATGATCCTGCGCCGCCACCTGCTGGACACTTAGGAACATGACTCCAGAGAGTGTCAGTGAGGAGGAGTTAAAGGAGCCGTTTAGATTTGGGTAAAGCTGAACTGGAGGAAGTCTGCTCGGTTCAGGTGGGGGTTAAGAGGTTAAAGGAACATCACCGACTGATTAACCTCTTAACTCCCACCTGAACCGAGCACATTTTCTCCAGCTTTACCCCAATCCAAAAGCTTCTGGAAAACAGGTGTGAAAATGGCAACAAAACTGAGACGAAAACAAGGATGAAAATGTGAGAAAAGTGAGAAAAAATTGACGAAAAATTGTGAAAAAATTGACAAAAAAAATACGAAAAATGGAGAAAAAATGGACGAAAAAGTGATAAGAATTTGGCAAAAAATGACAAAAAAATGAAAAAAAATTATTGGAAAATTTGACAAAAAAGTGACAAAGAAGTCACGAAAATTTGACAAAACTAAGACGAAAACAAGGATGAAAATGTGAAAAAAGTGAGAAAAAATTGATGAAAAATGGAGAAAAAATTGATGGAAAAAGTGATAAGAATTTGACAAAAAAATGCGAATAATTTGACAAAAAAGTGACAAAAAAATGGACAAAAAAAATCGAAAAATTTGACAAAAAAGTGACAAAAACGAGGATGAAAATGTGAAAAAAGTGAGAAAAAATCGACAAAAATTGACAAAAATTTGACAAAAAAGTGAGAAGAAAAATTGAGAAAAAATTGACGAAAAGTGATAAGAATTTGACAAAAAAATGCGAATAATTTGACGAAAAAGTGACAAAAAAATGGACAAAAAAAATCGAAAAATTTGACAAAAGTCATGAAAATTTGACAAAAATGAGATTTTTGCCCAACAAAAAAAGTGATAAAAAAAAAATCTGATGACGTGATTAAAAAGATCAATGTAGTTTTGTAGGTCTTTCATATGAGGCGTTACACTGGCCTACAGGATTTGGGTAAAGCTGACCTGGAGAAAACGCTCTCGGTTCAGGCGGGAGTTAAGAGGTTAAACCAGCAGCTCTTTCTGTGAGAGGCTCCGGCCGTTTGCTGAACGTCTCCCCCGTGTCCTCGGCTGCAGACGCATTACCCAGGATGCCCCTGTGTTGGTGGAGCGGTGCAGATCAGACCGTATTTGGGCGCGTGGCTCAGAGAATATTAATAACTCGGAGCTGTTTCTGCTCTTTGTCTGACGGGAGCTGCATCTGTCTTCATCTGAAATCACTATATCTTTAAACCCTTAACGCCTGAATGTATTTCCAACTATATAAAAAAAATATATCATCAGTGTTTTTGCTTTCAAGCTGATGCTAAATGAAGTGGAGATTGTAAATTTTTATGTCGCACGTAGTACAGATATAGTTTTAGGTATGTTGCAAATTGACAACAACAGGCAAAAGTTGTAAATGTATTAAAATGACAACATTTATTTGTTCTGAATGATTACAAATGTAAATGCACTGTAAGATACACTGAGCACTTGTGTATCAGGTGAGGATGTTAGAACAGTAAACAGAGCTAACGCTTTTCACTAAATGCTTGTAAAGTGTTGATTTTGAGCAGCTGATGCCGTCCTGCAGCAGCAGCACTGGTAACAGGAAGGGCATCAGGATGTTCAGTAACATATTCCTCACTGCTGTTCCTGTCATCAGTGCCTTCCCTGCTGCTGCTGCTGCTTCATCACCTGATGTAGGAGGAGAAAAAAAGCACTTTATAAAGGTGCAGACAATTTATCTACAAAATATCTACCATTTTTATGATTAATTATCATATTTTGCTCCCTTTCCTGAGGTTTTATAATACATTGTACATCAGATACCTCTATTTACCATTACTTTATTGCAAATTATATTATAATTGCACATTATTTTCGGACGTGGAACTCTTGTTTGTGGTCCAGTAGGTGGTCCAAACAACACCAACGGTTTCATTTTGTTCTGTGTAAAAAGGGATAACTTTCTTTTTTTTCATCCTTGTATGTTATTGTTACAATGATTTTTGAATTTCACTAAAATGGCATGTTCTAAAAAAATGTTTAGCACTGTAATAAATCTAAATACCACTAAAATGCGTTAGCTGTGGCCACCAGATGGAGCTACTGCAGTTTTCCTTTATGGCCTGATGTTGCAAATTTACAACGTACCTAAATCTTCAAATAACAAAAAAAAATGTATCACACGAAGTTCATTCCAATCAATTATCTAAAGATGGAAACAAGGAGCTGCTACATCATTTTATTTTAGCACAACTCAATTTACAGTTGAAGATTTCACCAAAGTTGCTGCCTCGATTTGGAGAAATGCTATTTCCGCTGAGTAGCTACCATGACCCGCTTGTGGTTCCTTCTCTGACCGGTCCTACTAGAAACTAGTGCTTGCAAAAAACGTTCCTAGGCCTGGATGTGCAAACAGGCATCAAGGCACATGCCTTATTTTAGCCACAGTGTTGCAAGAAGAGGTATGTCGTAAATTTGTACCAATAGGCGTTAAGGACCATTTCCTCCAGTCGATTTATACATAATAACCTGTTTCTTGGAGCAGACGATGCCCACGTGAACCAGGCCTCACCCTCATCACAGACATGTAGAACTGTCCGAGAGAAGAATGTCTGTGTGCAGATGTTTACAGATGTTTACACTGACTGTATATAATGGTCCGTCCATGGAGCTCGATGTTTGGCCCCAGGATGTTCACGTCTCCATTAGGAACAGAGACGAGCCTCTGAAACACAAACATCTGCACTTTAGTGGCTCCATCAGACTCTCCAGGCTGATGGAGCTGATGTGGGAGGCAGGCACATTTGGAAGAACATTTGTTGTGACCTGGGACTCGTTCTGTTCTAAAATTACCTCCATCACCTGTCGCTCTGCAGCCGGACGGACCGGAGGGGGCGGAGAGGGCGGAGCGCTCCCTCAGCTGCAGCTATCAGGGAGTTAAAGTCTCCCGCCTGAACCCAGAGCATTTTCTCCAGGTCAGCTTTACCCAAATCCTGTAGGCCAGTGTAACGCCTCATTTCAAAGCTAAGACCTACAAAACTCATCTAAATGGATCTTTTTCCTCACGTCATCAGATTTTTTTTCCATCTTTGGGGGGGGGGGGGTGTATTCAACTCATTTTGTAGCTTTTTTGTCATTTTTTTAAATCAATTTTTAAATAATTTTTTTGTCATTTTTTGTCACATTTTTGACACATTTTTTGTCTTTTTTTAATCCATTTTTTGTCACATTTTTTTTATTAATTTTTTGTCACATTTTTGTAAATTTTTTGTCATTTTTTGTCTTTTTTTTAATCTTTTTTTTTTAATTTATCACATTTTTGTCCTTTTTTTTGTCATTTTCTGTCATTTTCTTTAACCAAATTTTTGTCACATTTTTAAAATTATTTTTTTGTCAATTTTTGTCATTTTTTTGTCATTTTTTTGTCACATTTTTGTCATTTTTTGTCAATTTTTTGTCATTTTTTTGTCATTTTTTTGTCATTTTTTTGTCACATTTTTGTCAATTTTTTGTCAATTTTTTGTCAATTTTTTTGTCAATTTTTTGTCATTTTTTTGTCTCTAACGGCTGGACTTTTCCACATGAAACAAAAACTGTCACAAAGTCCAGCCCTCACAGCTCCTGGTTAGTTGGAGATTCATGTGAAGCAGCCAGAGGGAAAACACTGAACTTTCTCCCATTTCTCCAGCGTTCCTTTAACAAACGCTGGACTGATGGTCTCCTCAGGCCTCGTGGAAGACCCAGGACACGCTGGAGGGACGATGTCTCTGTGGCCGGGTGTGGCCTCGGGTTCAGAACATCTGGAGGAGGTGTACGTCGATCGGGAAGCCTGGGCGTCTCTGCTCAGCCCCCGCGACCCGGCCCCGGATAAAGAGGAGGAGAATGGACGGATGGATTGTGAATATACAGTGTTTTTCTACTAAATAAAGAGACAGAGACTTGGAGAGGAGCAAAGTGATTTATCAGCCCATAGATACTTAATGCTAAACCAGGACTCGGCATTAGCTTCATGCTAAACGTTTGCATCGAGGGCCGTTTTTTTTTTACTTCTACTGAGCAATTACCTGAATAATCAACCATGGACTCGATTTGGGCTTGACTTTATTGGTGTGTGATAGATGTGCCTAAAGTCCGGCACAAAAGAGGAAAGAATAGCTTTATGCCCCGCCCCCTTGTTACCGTCTGTGACAAAGTGGGTTTGTCCCATTGTGTGTGTTTGTTATTTTGCTTCGTTTGTTTCGTTTGCAATATCCACCAGCCAACAATAACCTCAGATTCATGTTTAAGTTTATAATTATCCATTTACAGCTTTGTTTATTCATTTACTCAAACATTTACCTGCACCACCTGGTGAGAAAGGAAGGGGCGTGGTCTGTGTCGGCCATTTTAAAAACTTCAGGCTGGACCATGTGGAAGGGGAGAAACTAGGAATGGTACCTACCGGTGGGAGGTCCTTTCCCATTAGGGGAGGTATAAAAGCTGACTGCTGTAGTCACTAGGGGGCATTTTGTATCTGTGTGTCAGAAGTTCTGTTTGCGTGAGCAATAAATGTCTGGTGAGAACTCTAACTTCGTTAAGTCTGCCTGTCCATTTCAACCCCTCGTGGCAGCTTCCTCACACCGTCACTGAGTTATGTTTAATATGTATTTACAGTGCAGAGCTTTTCACACGACTGCATTCAGGTAAAGGGGATTGTTTTCATTCTCTTGGTCCGGATTTAGTCCTGCTTCAGTCCTTCTTTAGTCCTGGTTTAGTCCTTCTTTAGTCCTGCTTCAGTCCCTCTTTATTCCTGGTTTCCAGTCCGTGGTCTCCTGAGACTGGAGTGTATTAGCCGAAGTAGGAAGTCCCTCTTTAGTCCTGGTTTAGTCCTCTTCAGTCCTGGTTTAGTCCCTCTTTAGTCCTGGTTTAGTCCCTCTTCAGTCCCTCTTCAGTCCTGGTTTAGTCCCTCTTCAGTCCCTCTTTAGTCCTGGTTTAGTCCCTCTTTAGTCCTGGTTTAGTCCCTCTTTAGTCCTGGTTTAGTCCCTCTTCAGTCCCTCTTTAGTCCTGGTTTAGTCCCTCTTTAGTCCTGGTTTAGTCCCTCTTTAGTCCTGGTTTAGTCCCTCTTTAGTCCTGGTTTAGTCCCTCTTTAGTCCGTGGTCTCCTGAGACTGGAGTGTATTAGCGTGAGGAGGAAGTCCCTCTTTAGTCCTGGTTTAGTCCTGGTTTAGTCCCTCTTTAGTCCTGGTTTAGTCCCTCTTTAGTCCGTGGTCTCCTGAGACTGGAGTGTATTAGCCTGAGGAGGAAGTCCCTCTTTAGTCCTGGTTTAGTCCCTCTTTAGTCCCTCTTTAGTCCGTGGTCTCCTGAGACCGGAGTGTATTAGCCTGAGGAGGAAGTCCCTCTTTAGTCCTGGTTTAGTCCTGGTTTAGTCCTGGTTCAGTCCCTCTTTAGTCCTGGTGTAGTCCCTCTTTAGTCCTGGTTTAGTCCGTGGTCTCCTGAGACCGGAGTGTATTAGCGTGAGGAGGAAGTCCCTCTTCAGTCCTGGTTTAGTCCTGGTTTAGTCCGTGGTCTCCTGAGACTGGAGTGTATTAGCGTGAGGAGGAAGTCCATCAGCGAGACGGGACTGAGGCCGATGCTTCACATTAGTGCCTGAGCCCATTAACCGCTGGATTTATCCGACCACAGCAATAATACTTTTGTTTAATTACGGAGACTTTGTGCTTCAAAAAAACATCCTGCAAACGTTACGGACGCAAAGCTTTATCTTTCACTGTGAAAGTCATTTGTTAAGCAAAGTACGGAAGATCAAAATGCAAATCTCACAGTTGAAATGAACCCTGGACGTCTCACCAGGTCATGGAACAGCTGAGCCCACACTGATGGTCCCTCAGAATGTGGGAGGCGAAAACAGAAGAATCGAGCTGATGGCCCGATATTAACGGACCAGACGGAAGAGAGAGGGTGAAAGAGAGAAGAGAGAGAGGAGAGAGAGGAGAGAGAGAGGAGAGAGAGGAGAGAGGAGAGAGAGGAGAGAGAGAGGAGGGAGAGGAGAGAGGGAGGAGAGAGGGAGGACAGAGAGGAGACAGAGGAGAGAGAGGACAGAGAGGAGACAGAGGAGAGAGAGGAGAGAGAGGAGACAGAGGAGAGAGAGGAGAGAGAGGAGGGAGAGGAGACAGAGGAGAGAGAGGAGGGAGGAGAGAGAGGAGACAGAGGAGAGAGAGGAGACAGAGGAGGGAGGAGAGAAAGGAGACAGAGGAGAGAGAGGAGACAGAGGAGGGAGGAGAGAGAGGAGAGAGAGGAGACAGAGGAGGGAGGAGACAGAGGAGAGAGAGGGAGAGAGAGGAGGGAGGAGAGAGAGGAGGGAGGAGAGAGAGGAGGGAGAGGAGAGAGAGGAGAGAGAGAGAGAAAGAGAGAGAATGGAGAGAGAGAGGAGGGAGAGGAGACAGAGGAGAGAGAGAGAGAATGGAGAGAGAGAGGAGGGAGTGAGGGTGAGAGAGAAAGAAAGAGGACAAATAGAAACAGTGAGGAGGGAGGGTGAGAGAGACTGGACAAACAGAGAAAGAGAAAGAGAGGAGGGAGAGAGAAAGTGAGACACTCCTCATAAACATAAAGTGGACGGAGCTCGAGCAGCAGAATCTAAACCTGCTCAATTTTTTTGATTTTAAACTTTGTATAAACGAAAGTCTGGATGAAAACACGGAGCGCACGGATCAGGAGCCGACGAGACCCCGCTGGAAATGAATAATGATTGATGGAACTAACCCCAAAAGAGGAAGATATTAAACCGTTTGAAGAGGAAGCAGTTAAGCCCTGGCCATGTCTCCGGCGGTGGACTCTGCGGTGGACCCGGTGGACCCGGTGGACTCTGCGGTCCCGTGGCCCCCGCGCAGGACCCGGAGGGCGTCGTCCGTGCTGCGGTCCCGCCGGGTCTGGAGGCTGGTCCCTCACCTGGTGCTGGTGCTGTCCCTGGTGCTGTACGCCGCGCTGGGGGCCCTCGTCTTCTGGTACATCGAGGGCGGGACCGAGGAAAACCCCCGGGACGTCGCCCAACAGAGGTTCCTCCGCGAGCTGGTCCAGACCGTCCAGAACCAAACAGGTCAGGCTTCAGAACGCTGCTCCTCAGGGGCTCCAACGAGGAACCAAAACCTAATGAATGGATCACATGATGGTCCAGCTCCTGTTTGTGTCTCTGTTCTAAACTGTCTCTGTTCTAAACTGTCTCTGTTCTAAACTGTCTCTGTTCTAAACTGTTTCTGTTCTAAACTGTCTCTGTTCTAAACTGTCTCTGTTCTAAACTGTTTCTGTTCTAAACTGTCTCTGTTCTAAACTGTTTCTGTTCTAAACTGTCTCTCTTCTAAACTGTCTCTGTTCTAAACTGTCTCTGTTCTAAACTGTCTCTGTTCTAAACTGTCTCTGTTCTAAACTGTCTCTGTTCTAAACTGTCTCTGTTCTAAACTGTTTCTGTTCTAAACTGTCTCTGTTCTGAACTGTCTCTGTTCTAAACTGTCTCTGTTCTAAACTGTTTCTGTTCTAAACTGTTTCTGTTCTAAACTGTCTCTGTTCTAAACTGTCTCTGTTCTAAACTGTCTCTGTTCTAAACTGTCTCTGTTCTAAACTGTCTCTGTTCTAAACTGTCTCTGTTCTAAACTGTCTCTGTTCTAAACTGTCTCTGTTCTAAACTGTCTCTGTTCTAAACTGTTTCTGTTCTAAACTGTTTCTGTTCTAAACTGTTTCTGTTCTAAACTGTTTCTGTTCTAAACTGTCTCTGTTCTAAACTGTCTCTGTTCTAAACTGTTTCTGTTCTAAACTCTTTCTGTTCTAAACTGTCTCTGTTCTAAACTGTCTCTGTTCTAAACTGTTTCTGTTCTAAACTGTCTCTGTTCTAAACTGTCTCTGTTCTAAACTGTTTCTGTTCTAAACTGTTTCTGTTCTAAACTGTTTCTGTTCTAAACATTCTCTGTTCTAAACTGTTTCTGTTCTAAACTGTTTCTGTTCTAAACTGTTTCTGTTCTAAACTGTTTCTGTTCTAAACTGTCTCTGTTCTAAACATTGTCTGTTCTAAACTGTTTCTGTTCTAAACTGTCTCTGTTCTAAACTGTTTCTGTTCTAAACTGTCTCTGTTCTAAACATTCTCTGTTCTAAACTGTTTCTGTTCTAAACTGTCTCTGTTCTAAACTGTCTCTGTTCTAAACTGTCTCTGTTCTAAACTGTCTCTGTTCTAAACTGTTTCTGTTCTAAACTGTTTCTGTTCTAAACTGTTTCTGTTCTAAACTGTTTCTGTTCTAAACTGTTTCTGTTCTAAACTGTCTCTGTTCTAAACTGTCTCTGTTCTAAACTGTTTCTGTTCTAAACTGCTTCTGTTCTAAACTGTCTCTGTTCTAAACTGTTTCTGTTCTAAACTGTTTCTGTTCTAAACTGTCTCTGTTCTAAACTGTTTCTGTTCTAAACTGTTTCTGTTCTAAACTGTCTCTGTTCTAAACTGTCTCTGTTCTAAACTGTCTCTGTTCTAAACTGTCTCTGTTCTAAACTGTTTCTGTTCTAAACTGTCTCTGTTCTAAACTGTCTCTGTTCTAAACTGTTTCTGTTCTAAACTGTTTCTGTTCTAAACTGTCTCTGTTCTAAACTGTTTCTGTTCTAAACTGTTTCTGTTCTAAACTGTTTCTGTTCTAAACTGTTTCTGTTCTAAACTGTCTCTGTTCTAAACTGTCTCTGTTCTAAACTGTCTCTGTTCTAAACTGTTTCTGTTCTAAACTGTTTCTGTTCTAAACTGTCTCTGTTCTAAACTGTTTCTGTTCTAAACTGTTTCTGTTCTAAACTGTCTCTGTTCTAAACTGTTTCTGTTCTAAACTGTTTCTGTTCTAAACTGTCTCTGTTCTAAACTGTCTCTGTTCTAAACTGTTTCTGTTCTAAACTGCTTCTGTTCTAAACTGTCTCTGTTCTAAACTGTTTCTGTTCTAAACTGTTTCTGTTCTAAACTGTCTCTGTTCTAAACTGTTTCTGTTCTAAACTGTTTCTGTTCTAAACTGTCTCTGTTCTAAACTGTCTCTGTTCTAAACTGTCTCTGTTCTAAACTGTCTCTGTTCTAAACTGTTTCTGTTCTAAACTGTCTCTGTTCTAAACTGTCTCTGTTCTAAACTGTTTCTGTTCTAAACTGTTTCTGTTCTAAACTGTCTCTGTTCTAAACTGTTTCTGTTCTAAACTGTTTCTGTTCTAAACTGTTTCTGTTCTAAACTGTTTCTGTTCTAAACTGTCTCTGTTCTAAACTGTCTCTGTTCTAAACTGTCTCTGTTCTAAACTGTTTCTGTTCTAAACTGTTTCTGTTCTAAACTGTCTCTGTTCTAAACTGTCTCTGTTCTAAACTGTCTCTGTTCTAAACTGTTTCTGTTCTAAACTGTCTCTGTTCTAAACTGTCTCTGTTCTAAACTGTCTCTGTTCTAAACTGTCTCTGTTCTAAACTGTTTCTGTTCTAAACTGTTTCTGTTCTAAACTGTCTCTGTTCTAAACTGTTTCTGTTCTAAACTGTCTCTGTTCTAAACTGTCTCTGTTCTAAACTGTCTCTGTTCTAAACTGTTTCTGTTCTAAACTGTTTCTGTTCTAAACTGTCTCTGTTCTAAACTGTTTCTGTTCTAAACTGTCTCTGTTCTAAACTGTCTCTGTTCTAAACTGTCTCTGTTCTAAACTGTTTCTGTTCTAAACTGTTTCTGTTCTAAACTGTCTCTGTTCTAAACTGTTTCTGTTCTAAACTGTTTCTGTTCTAAACTGTTTCTGTTCTAAACTGTTTCTGTTCTAAACTGTCTCTGTTCTAAACTGTCTCTGTTCTAAACTGTTTCTGTTCTAAACTGTCTCTGTTCTAAACTGTTTCTGTTCTAAACTGTCTCTGTTCTAAACTGTCTCTGTTCTAAACTGTTTCTGTTCTAAACTGTTTCTGTTCTAAACTGTCTCTGTTCTAAACTGTTTCTGTTCTAAACTGTTTCTGTTCTAAACATTCTCTGTTCTAAACTGTTTCTGTTCTAAACTGTTTCTGTTCTAAACTGTTTCTGTTCTAAACTGTCTCTGTTCTAAACTGTCTCTGTTCTAAACTGTTTCTGTTCTAAACTGTTTCTGTTCTAAACTGTCTCTGTTCTAAACTGTTTCTGTTCTAAACTGTTTCTGTTCTAAACTGTTTCTGTTCTAAACTGTCTCTGTTCTAAACTGTTTCTGTTCTAAACTGTTTCTGTTCTAAACATTCTCTGTTCTAAACTGTTTCTGTTCTAAACTGTTTCTGTTCTAAACTGTTTCTGTTCTAAACTGTCTCTGTTCTAAACATTCTCTGTTCTAAACTGTTTCTGTTCTAAACTGTTTCTGTTCTAAACTGTCTCTGTTCTAAACTGTCTCTGTTCTAAACTGTTTCTGTTCTAAACTGTTTCTGTTCTAAACTGTCTCTGTTCTAAACTGTTTCTGTTCTAAACTGTTTCTGTTCTAAACATTCTCTGTTCTAAACTGTTTCTGTTCTAAACTGTTTCTGTTCTAAACTGTTTCTGTTCTAAACTGTCTCTGTTCTAAACATTCTCTGTTCTAAACTGTTTCTGTTCTAAACTGTTTCTGTTCTAAACTGTCTCTGTTCTAAACTGTCTCTGTTCTAAACTGTTTCTGTTCTAAACTGTTTCTGTTCTAAACTGTCTCTGTTCTAAACTGTTTCTGTTCTAAACTGTTTCTGTTCTAAACATTCTCTGTTCTAAACTGTTTCTGTTCTAAACTGTTTCTGTTCTAAACTGTTTCTGTTCTAAACTGTCTCTGTTCTAAACTGTCTCTGTTCTAAACTGTTTCTGTTCTAAACTGTTTCTGTTCTAAACTGTCTCTGTTCTAAACTGTCTCTGTTCTAAACTGTTTCTGTTCTAAACTGTTTCTGTTCTAAACTGTCTCTGTTCTAAACTGTTTCTGTTCTAAACTGTTTCTGTTCTAAACATTCTCTGTTCTAAACTGTTTCTGTTCTAAACATTCTCTGTTCTAAACTGTTTCTGTTCTAAACTGTCTCTGTTCTAAACTGTTTCTGTTCTAAACATTCTCTGTTCTAAACTGTTTCTGTTCTAAACTGTCTCTGTTCTAAACTGTTTCTGTTCTAAACTGTTTCTGTTCTAAACTGTTTCTGTTCTAAACTGTCTCTGTTCTAAACTGTCTCTGTTCTAAACTGTTTCTGTTCTAAACTGTCTCTGTTCTAAACTGTCTCTGTTCTAAACATTCTCTGTTCTAAACTGTTTCTGTTCTAAACATTCTCTGTTCTAAACATTCTCTGTTCTAAACTGTTTCTGTTCTAAACTGTCTCTGTTCTAAACTGTCTCTGTTCTAAACTGTCTCTGTTCTAAACTGTTTCTGTTCTAAACTGTCTCTGTTCTAAACTGTCTCTGTTCTAAACATTCTCTGTTCTAAACTCTTTCTGTTCTAAACATTCTCTGTTCTAAACATTCTCTGTTCTAAACTGTTTCTGTTCTAAACATTCTCTGTTCTAAACTGTTTCTGTTCTAAACATTCTCTGTTCTAAACTGTTTCTGTTCTAAACTGTTTCTGTTCTAAACTGTTTCTGTTCTAAACTGTCTCTGTTCTAAACTGTTTCTGTTCTAAACTGTCTCTGTTCTAAACTGTTTCTGTTCTAAACTGTCTCTGTTCTAAACTGTTTCTGTTCTAAACTGTTTCTGTTCTAAACTGTCTCTGTTCTAAACTGTCTCTGTTCTAAACTGTCTCTGTTCTAAACATTCTCTGTTCTAAACTGTTTCTGTTCTAAACATTCTCTGTTCTAAACATTCTCTGTTCTAAACTGTTTCTGTTCTAAACTGTTTCTGTTCTAAACTGTCTCTGTTCTAAACTGTCTCTGTTCTAAACTGTTTCTGTTCTAAACTGTCTCTGTTCTAAACTGTCTCTGTTCTAAACATTCTCTGTTCTAAACTGTTTCTGTTCTAAACATTCTCTGTTCTAAACATTCTCTGTTCTAAACTGTTTCTGTTCTAAACATTCTCTGTTCTAAACTGTTTCTGTTCTAAACATTCTCTGTTCTAAACTGTTTCTGTTCTAAACTGTTTCTGTTCTAAACTGTCTCTGTTCTAAACTGTTTCTGTTCTAAACTGTCTCTGTTCTAAACTGTTTCTGTTCTAAACTGTTTCTGTTCTAAACTGTCTCTGTTCTACACTGTCTCTGTTCTAAACTGTCTCTGTTCTAAACTGTCTCTGTTCTAAACTGTTTCTGTTCTAAACTGTTTCTGTTCTAAACTGTCTCTGTTCTAAACTGTTTCTGTTCTAAACTGTCTCTGTTCTAAACTGTTTCTGTTCTAAACATTCTCTGTTCTAAACTGTCTCTGTTCTAAACTGTCTCTGTTCTAAACTGTCTCTGTTCTAAACTGTTTCTGTTCTAAACTGTCTCTGTTCTAAACTGTCTCTGTTCTAAACTGTCTCTGTTCTAAACTGTCTCTGTTCTAAACTGTCTCTGTTCTAAACTGTCTCTGTTCTAAACTGTTTCTGTTCTAAACTGTCTCTGTTCTAAACATTCTCTGTTCTAAACTGTCTCTGTTCTAAACTGTTTCTGTTCTAAACTGTTTCTGTTCTAAACTGTTTCTGTTCTAAACTGTCTCTGTTCTAAACATTCTCTGTTCTAAACTGTTTCTGTTCTAAACTGTCTCTGTTCTAAACTGTTTCTGTTCTAAACTGTCTCTGTTCTAAACTGTTTCTGTTCTAAACTGTCTCTGTTCTAAACATTCTCTGTTCTAAACTGTTTCTGTTCTAAACTGTCTCTGTTCTAAACTGTCTCTGTTCTAAACTGTCTCTGTTCTAAACTGTTTCTGTTCTAAACTGTCTCTGTTCTAAACTGTTTCTGTTCTAAACTGTCTCTGTTCTAAACTGTCTCTGTTCTAAACTGTCTCTGTTCTAAACTGTCTCTGTTCTAAACTGTTTCTGTTCTAAACTGTTTCTGTTCTAAACTGTCTCTGTTCTAAACTGTTTCTGTTCTAAACTGTTTCTGTTCTAAACTGTCTCTGTTCTAAACTGTCTCTGTTCTAAACTGTTTCTGTTCTAAACTGTTTCTGTTCTAAACTGTCTCTGTTCTAAACTGTTTCTGTTCTAAACTGTCTCTGTTCTAAACATTCTCTGTTCTAAACTGTTTCTGTTCTAAACTGTTTCTGTTCTAAACTGTCTCTGTTCTAAACTGTCTCTGTTCTAAACTGTTTCTGTTCTAAACTGTCTCTGTTCTAAACTGTCTCTGTTCTAAACATTCTCTGTTCTAAACATTCTCTGTTCTAAACTGTTTCTGTTCTAAACTGTTTCTGTTCTAAACTGTCTCTGTTCTAAACATTCTCTGTTCTAAACTGTCTCTGTTCTAAACTGTTTCTGTTCTAAACTGTCTCTGTTCTAAACTGTCTCTGTTCTAAACTGTCTCTGTTCTAAACTGTTTCTGTTCTAAACTGTCTCTGTTCTAAACATTCTCTGTTCTAAACTGTTTCTGTTCTAAACTGTCTCTGTTCTAAACTGTCTCTGTTCTAAACTGTTTCTGTTCTAAACTGTCTCTGTTCTAAACTGTCTCTGTTCTAAACTGTTTCTGTTCTAAACTGTCTCTGTTCTAAACTGTCTCTGTTCTAAACTGTCTCTGTTCTAAACTGTCTCTGTTCTAAACTGTTTCTGTTCTAAACTGTCTCTGTTCTAAACTGTCTCTGTTCTAAACTCTTTCTGTTCTAAACTGTCTCTGTTCTAAACTGTCTCTGTTCTAAACTGTTTCTGTTCTACACTGTTTCTGTTCTAAACTGTTTCTGTTCTAAACTGTCTCTGTTCTAAACTGTCTCTGTTCTAAACATTCTCTGTTCTAAACTGTCTCTGTTCTAAACTGTCTCTGTTCTAAACTGTCTCTGTTCTAAACATTCTCTGTTCTAAACTGTCTCTGTTCTAAACTCTTTCTGTTCTAAACTGTCTCTGTTCTAAACTGTCTCTGTTCTAAACTGTTTCTGTTCTAAACTGTCTCTGTTCTAAACTGTCTCTGTTCTAAACATTCTCTGTTCTAAACTGTCTCTGTTCTAAACTCTTTCTGTTCTAAACTGTCTCTGTTCTAAACTGTCTCTGTTCTAAACTGTTTCTGTTCTAAACTGTTTCTGTTCTAAACGGTCTCTGTTCTAAACTGTCTCTGTTCTAAACATTCTCTGTTCTAAACATTCTCTGTTCTAAACATTCTCTGTTCTAAACTGTTTCTGTTCTAAACATTCTCTGTTCTAAACATTCTCTGTTCTAAACATTCTCTGTTCTAAACTGTCTCTGTTCTAAACATTCTCTGTTCTAAACATTCTCTGTTCTAAACATTCTCTGTTCTAAACATTCTCTGTTCTAAACTGTTTCTGTTCTAAACATTCTCTGTTCTAAACTGTTTCTGTTCTAAACTGTCTCTGTTCTAAACTGTCTCTGTTCTAAACTGTCTCTGTTCTAAACTGTCTCTGTTCTAAACTGTCTCTGTTCTAAACTGTCTCTGTTCTAAACTGTCTCTGTTCTAAACTGTCTCTGTTCTAAACTGTTTCTGTTCTAAACTGTCTCTGTTCTAAACTGTTTCTGTTCTAAACTGTTTCTGTTCTAAACTGTCTCTGTTCTAAACTGTCTCTGTTCTAAACTGTCTCTGTTCTAAACTGTCTCTGTTCTAAACTGTTTCTGTTCTAAACTGTTTCTGTTCTAAACTGTTTCTGTTCTAAACTGTCTCTGTTCTAAACTGTTTCTGTTCTAAACTGTTTCTGTTCTAAACTGTCTCTGTTCTAAACTGTCTCTGTTCTAAACTGTCTCTGTTCTAAACTGTCTCTGTTCTAAACTGTTTCTGTTCTAAACTGTCTCTGTTCTAAACTGTCTCTGTTCTAAACATTCTCTGTTCTAAACATTCTCTGTTCTAAACTGTTTCTGTTCTAAACTGTTTCTGTTCTAAACTGTCTCTGTTCTAAACATTATCTGTTCTAAACTGTCTCTGTTCTAAACTGTTTCTGTTCTAAACTGTCTCTGTTCTAAACTGTCTCTGTTCTAAACTGTCTCTGTTCTAAACTGTTTCTGTTCTAAACTGTCTCTGTTCTAAACATTCTCTGCTCTAAACTGTTTCTGTTCTAAACTGTCTCTGTTCTAAACTGTCTCTGTTCTAAACTGTTTCTGTTCTAAACTGTCTCTGTTCTAAACTGTCTCTGTTCTAAACTGTTTCTGTTCTAAACTGTCTCTGTTCTAAACTGTCTCTGTTCTAAACTGTCTCTGTTCTAAACTGTCTCTGTTCTAAACTGTTTCTGTTCTAAACTGTCTCTGTTCTAAACTGTCTCTGTTCTAAACTGTCTCTGTTCTAAACTGTCTCTGTTCTAAACTGTCTCTGTTCTAAACTGTTTCTGTTCTAAACTGTTTCTGTTCTAAACGGTCTCTGTTCTAAACTGTCTCTGTTCTAAACATTCTCTGTTCTAAACATTCTCTGTTCTAAACATTCTCTGTTCTAAACTGTTTCTGTTCTAAACATTCTCTGTTCTAAACATTCTCTGTTCTAAACATTCTCTGTTCTAAACTGTCTCTGTTCTAAACATTCTCTGTTCTAAACATTCTCTGTTCTAAACATTCTCTGTTCTAAACTGTTTCTGTTCTAAACATTCTCTGTTCTAAACTGTTTCTGTTCTAAACTGTCTCTGTTCTAAACTGTCTCTGTTCTAAACTGTTTCTGTTCTAAACTGTCTCTGTTCTAAACTGTTTCTGTTCTAAACTGTCTCTGTTCTAAACTGTCTCTGTTCTAAACTGTCTCTGTTCTAAACTGTCTCTGTTCTAAACTCTTTCTGTTCTAAACTGTTTCTGTTCTAAACATTCTCTGTTCTAAACTGTTTCTGTTCTAAACGGTCTCTGTTCTAAACTGTCTCTGTTCTAAACATTCTCTGTTCTAAACATTCTCTGTTCTAAACATTCTCTGTTCTAAACTGTTTCTGTTCTAAACATTCTCTGTTCTAAACATTCTCTGTTCTAAACATTCTCTGTTCTAAACTGTCTCTGTTCTAAACATTCTCTGTTCTAAACATTCTCTGTTCTAAACATTCTCTGTTCTAAACTGTTTCTGTTCTAAACATTCTCTGTTCTAAACTGTTTCTGTTCTAAACTGTCTCTGTTCTAAACTGTCTCTGTTCTAAACTGTTTCTGTTCTAAACTGTCTCTGTTCTAAACTGTTTCTGTTCTAAACTGTCTCTGTTCTAAACTGTCTCTGTTCTAAACTGTCTCTGTTCTAAACTGTCTCTGTTCTAAACTGTTTCTGTTCTAAACTGTTTCTGTTCTAAACGGTCTCTGTTCTAAACTGTCTCTGTTCTAAACATTCTCTGTTCTAAACATTCTCTGTTCTAAACTGTTTCTGTTCTAAACATTCTCTGTTCTAAACTGTTTCTGTTCTAAACTGTCTCTGTTCTAAACTGTCTCTGTTCTAAACTGTTTCTGTTCTAAACTGTCTCTGTTCTAAACTGTCTCTGTTCTAAACTGTTTCTGTTCTAAACATTCTCTGTTCTAAACTGTTTCTGTTCTAAACTGTCTCTGTTCTAAACTGTCTCTGTTCTAAACTGTTTCTGTTCTAAACTGTCTCTGTTCTAAACTGTCTCTGTTCTAAACTGTCTCTGTTCTAAACTGTCTCTGTTCTAAACTGTTTCTGTTCTAAACTGTCTCTGTTCTAAACTGTCTCTGTTCTAAACTGTCTCTGTTCTAAACTGTCTCTGTTCTAAACTGTCTCTGTTCTAAACTGTTTCTGTTCTAAACTCTTTCTGTTCTAAACTGTCTCTGTTCTAAACATTCTCTGTTCTAAACTCTTTCTGTTCTAAACTGTCTCTGTTCTAAACTCTTTCTGTTCTAAACTGTTTCTGTTCTAAACTCTTTCTGTTCTAAACTGTCTCTGTTCTAAACATTCTCTGTTCTAAACTCTTTCTGTTCTAAACTGTCTCTGTTCTAAACTCTTTCTGTTCTAAACTGTCTCTGTTCTAAACTCTTTCTGTTCTAAACTGTCTCTGTTCTAAACTGTCTCTGTTCTAAACTCTTTCTGTTCTAAACTGTCTCTGTTCTAAACATTCTCTGTTCTAAACATTCTCTGTTCTAAACATTCTCTGTTCTAAACTGTTTCTGTTCTAAACATTCTCTGTTCTAAACATTCTCTGTTCTAAACATTCTCTGTTCTAAACTGTCTCTGTTCTAAACATTCTCTGTTCTAAACATTCTCTGTTCTAAACATTCTCTGTTCTAAACTGTTTCTGTTCTAAACATTCTCTGTTCTAAACTGTTTCTGTTCTAAACTGTCTCTGTTCTAAACTGTCTCTGTTCTAAACTGTTTCTGTTCTAAACTGTCTCTGTTCTAAACTGTTTCTGTTCTAAACTGTCTCTGTTCTAAACTGTCTCTGTTCTAAACTGTCTCTGTTCTAAACTGTCTCTGTTCTAAACTGTTTCTGTTCTAAACTGTTTCTGTTCTAAACGGTCTCTGTTCTAAACTGTCTCTGTTCTAAACATTCTCTGTTCTAAACATTCTCTGTTCTAAACTGTTTCTGTTCTAAACATTCTCTGTTCTAAACTGTTTCTGTTCTAAACTGTCTCTGTTCTAAACTGTCTCTGTTCTAAACTGTTTCTGTTCTAAACTGTCTCTGTTCTAAACTGTCTCTGTTCTAAACTGTCTCTGTTCTAAACTGTCTCTGTTCTAAACTGTTTCTGTTCTAAACTGTCTCTGTTCTAAACTGTCTCTGTTCTAAACTGTTTCTGTTCTAAACTGTCTCTGTTCTAAACTGTTTCTGTTCTAAACTGTCTCTGTTCTAAACTGTTTCTGTTCTAAACTGTCTCTGTTCTAAACTGTCTCTGTTCTAAACTGTCTCTGTTCTAAACTGTCTCTGTTCTAAACTGTTTCTGTTCTAAACTGTTTCTGTTCTAAACGGTCTCTGTTCTAAACTGTCTCTGTTCTAAACATTCTCTGTTCTAAACATTCTCTGTTCTAAACTGTTTCTGTTCTAAACATTCTCTGTTCTAAACTGTTTCTGTTCTAAACTGTCTCTGTTCTAAACTGTCTCTGTTCTAAACTGTTTCTGTTCTAAACTGTCTCTGTTCTAAACTGTCTCTGTTCTAAACTGTTTCTGTTCTAAACATTCTCTGTTCTAAACTGTTTCTGTTCTAAACTGTCTCTGTTCTAAACTGTCTCTGTTCTAAACTGTTTCTGTTCTAAACTGTCTCTGTTCTAAACTGTCTCTGTTCTAAACTGTCTCTGTTCTAAACTGTTTCTGTTCTAAACATTCTCTGTTCTAAACTGTTTCTGTTCTAAACTGTCTCTGTTCTAAACTGTCTCTGTTCTAAACTGTCTCTGTTCTAAACTGTCTCTGTTCTAAACTGTCTCTGTTCTAAACTGTTTCTGTTCTAAACTGTCTCTGTTCTAAACTTAAATCTTAAATCTTTTCACTGTAAAATATCGTTTTAAAGCCTGAAAATGACCGTGTTGGAGCGTCCTTGTTCAGCCCAGTTTCTCCAGTTCAGGCCTGTCCGTTGTGCCCTCGGGCTAAACACTCTCTCGCCTCTTTCTGCACCTGAACCTTCACCGTGTCCACGACATTAACATGACGGGATGTCCAAGCCTGGAAACCCCAAGGTCAAAGTGGAAGCTCCGAGAGTGACCGAGATCCTGCGGGACGTCCAGATACAGACGGACAGTGATGGACGTGATGGACGTGATGGACGTGATGGACGTAATGGACCAGCCGGACATGGTGGTGGAGACAAAGAGCCGTTGTGGTTCAACATCAGGGAAAAGGAGCAGGAGAAACAGGAGAAACACCAGGGGCTCAGAGAAGAACTGGAGAAGGTCTGGAGGCTGAAGGATCAGTGGCGCCCGTGGTCCGTGAGGCACAAACTGGAGGAGATGTTACAGCAGATCCCAGGAAACACCTCAGACTCTCGGTCCAGAAAAGGATCCAGCGCAGAACCCTGAAGCTCCCAGGCCGACGGTCGAGGAGCCGAGACATGAACCTACTGAAGAAGATTGTTCTCCAAAGAGTGTTTGAAATGTTTACACAGGCCTCACATCTCCACTTCAGATGAGCTCAGACGCAGGAAAATACATCTAAAATATACCTCTCAAAATAAATACAACCTCTAGATCAGGGGTAGGCAATGTCAGGCCCAAGGGCCAAATCCGGCCCTCCAGCACAGAACCTCCGGCCCTCAAGATGATTTTGAGAAATATTATTTTACAAATCAGAGGTACTTTAATCGTTTTAGAGTTTAATCTGAACCTCTTACCACCCGCCTGAACCACATGCATTCTGTCCTCTTTGGCTGTTATATAGGCCTGTGTGACAACTCATTTGAAAGCTAAGACCCACAAAACAGATCTTTTTCCTCGCGTTGTTGCTGTGTTGTGTCACCTTTTGTATGTTTTTTCTTTCTTTTTTTTTCTTTTTTGTCACATTTTTGTTGAATTTTTGTTGAATTTTTGTTGAATCTTTGTCACATTTTTGCCACATTTTTGTTTTATTTTTGTCACATTTTTGTCACATTTTTGTCACATTTTTGTCACATTTTTGTCACATTTTTGCCACATTTTTGTCACATTTTTGTCACATTTTTGTTGATTTTTTGTTTTATTTTTGTCACATTTTTGTCACATTTTTGTCACATTTTTGTCACATTTTTGTTGATTTTTTGTTTTATTTTTGTTTTATTTTTGTCACATTTTTGTCACATTTTAGTCACATTTTTGTTGATTTTTTGTCACATTTTTGTCACATTTTTGTCACATTTTTGTCAAATTTTTGTTGAATCTTTGTCAAATCTTTGTCACATTTTTGTCACATTTTTGTTGATTTTTTGTCACATTTTTGTCACATTTTTGTTGATTTTTTTTTTTTTTGTTGTTTTTTTTGTCACATTTTTGTCACATTTTAGTCACATTTTTGTTGATTTTTTGTCACATTTTTGTCACATTTTTGTCACATTTTTGTCACATTTTTGCCACATTTTTGTTTTATTTTTGTCACATTTTTGTCACATTTTTGTCACATTTTTGTCACATTTTTGTCACATTTTTGTCACATTTTTGTTGATTTTTTGTCACATTTTTGTCACATTTTTGCCACATTTTTGTCACATTTTTGTCACATTTTTGTCACATTTTTGTCACATTTTTGTTGATTTTTTGTTTTATTTTTGTCACATTTTTGTCACATTTTTGTCACATTTTTGTTGATTTTTTGTTTTATTTTTGTTTTATTTTTGTCACATTTTAGTCACATTTTTGTTGATTTTTTGTCACATTTTTGTCACATTTTTGTCAAATTTTTGTTGAATCTTTGTCAAATCTTTGTCACATTTTTGTCACATTTTTGTTGATTTTTTGTTTTATTTTTGTCACATTTTTGTCACATTTTTGTCACATTTTTGTTGATTTTTTGTTTTATTTTTGTTTTATTTTTGTTTTATTTTTGTCACATTTTAGTCACATTTTTGTTGATTTTTTGTCACATTTTTGTCACATTTTTGTCACATTTTTGTTGATTTTTTGTCAAATTTTTGTCACATTTTTGTCACATTTTTGTTGATTTTTTTCACATTTTTGTCACATTTTTGTCATTTTTTTGTCACATTTTTGTCAAATTTTAGTTGATTTTTTGTTTTATTTTTGTCACATTTTTGTTGAATTTTTGTTGAACTTTTGTCACATTTTTGTCACATTTTTGTCACGTTTGTCGCGTTTACATCCTTGTTTTCGTCTCATTTTTTGTGGCTGTTTTGGTGCTTTTTGATTGGGGTAAAGCCAAACTGGAGAAAACGGGATCCGTTCAGGTGGGAGTTAAGAGGTTAAATGAGGCGTTACACCTATAGGCTGTGAGCTCCAGTTGAGAAGCTTTTAGATTTAGGTAAAGCTGAACTGGAGAAGATGTGCTTGTTTAAGGCAGGGGGTTAAGTACTGTAAAAATGTGAGAAACTCTGTCAACGACTTCAAACTTTCCAAACAGGAAACACCAAATAAGGTCATAAATGATGCTCAGCACTGGCTATGGTAGAAAATGGTGCTTTACTTTTGGTTCGGCCCTTGGTCCTTTTACAATAAAGAAAATCGGCTCCACCAAGAAAACCTGCAAACGACCCCTGATCTAGATAAATGATGCTTAATTGCGAGCAGCCCCTCGTCTTTACACACTTTTTCTTTCAGATTCTGACATGTTGAGTTTTTAACCCAAATAACACTTTTTTTTTACTAATAAATAGTTAATTAACCTCTTAACTCCCGCCTGAACCGAGAGGATCTTTTTCCTCACGTCATCACATTTTTTTACCATAATTTTTTTGTTGGGTATTCAACTCATTTTTGTAACTTTTTTGTCTTTTTTTTTTTTCGTCAATTTTTTGTCACTTTTTTGTCTTTTTTTGTCAAATTTTTGTCAATTGTTTGTCATTTTTTTGTCTGTTTTTTTTTGTCACATTTTTGTCATTTTTTGGTCACATTTTTGACTTTTTTGTCACATTTTTATCACATTTTTGTCACATTTTGTCAACTTTTTGTCATTTTTTTGTCATTTTTTTGTCATTTTTTTGCCACTTTTTCATCAATTTTTCGTCACTCTTTTGTCAATGTTTTCTCACTTTTTTGTCACATTTCCATCATTGTCACTTTTTGTCAAATTTTTGTCAACTTTTTATCACATTTTTGTTATTTTTTGGTCATTTTTTTGTCAAATTTTTGTCACATTTTTGTTATTTTTTTGTGTCACGTTTTATCACATTTTTGTCATTTTTTGTCACATTATTGTCATTTTTTCGTCCATTTTTTTGGTCAAAATTTTATCAATTTTTTTTTCATTTTTGGTCACATTTTTGACTTTTTTTGTCACATTTTCGTCATTTTTTCGTCATTTTTTCGTCAATTTTTCGTCAATTTCTTATGAAATTTTTGCCACTTTTTCATCAATTTTTCATCACTCTTTTGTCAATGTCTTCTCACTTTTTTGTCACATTTCCATCATTGTCATTTTTTGTCAAATTTTTGTCAAGTTTTTATCACATTTTTGTCATTTTTTTTGGTCATTTTTTTTTGTCATTTTTTTTTTGTCATTTTGTCACATTTTTTTTTTTCATTTTTTAGTCAATTTTTTGTCCATTTCTTGTGACATTTTTGCCACTTTTTCATCCATTTTTCGTCACTTTTTCGTCACATTTCCATCATTGTCTCCGCCTCAGTTTTGTTGCTATTTTCGTCTCTTTTTTGCAGAAGCTTTTGGATTGGGGTAAAGCCAAACTGGAGAAAAACGAAACAAGATCCAAAAAGTTTGTCACTAAAATGTCACATAATCAAACATTTAGATTTGGTGACATGAATCTACAGCTGAAGTTTAAAGTGGTTCCTCTGCTTTACGTCAAGATGGCGCCAGTGTGTTTGGCCAGCTTGTCAGGGCTCCTGAGATTCGTATTTTTTGCATTACTGCTGTTTGATTTTGGCCGTGATATTTCTGCTATACTAGTGTATGATCGCCAAGCATTACTTGATATCAGATCATCGCAGGAATCTGTTCTAAAATCTGACTTTAGAGGCCAAACAGCGGATCTGCCTCCTCACCTTCAGTCTGTACCGCCTGACTTGTGGCGCACCCCTGCTACTGCGCGCAGAAAGCGCACTAGGAAACGAGGGAAGCGCAGCGGTGTTTTGGTGAAAATAAAGGCTTATTGGAGATCGCATGGATACTCTACACCTCGGAAACTGCCCGGGCTGAGGTGGCTTCAACCCGTTCTCTCTTCGCGCGTGGAATTGGGCCAGCGCTATCTGCCGCTGGAGACGCCACTGTTCAGACGCCAAACCGAGAGCCGCGGTGTGAACCTGGACTGTCTCAAGCCTCTGGGTCGGGGCTTGTCACTGGACCACGATGTCCTCACTCTTCACTTGGGCCTTATCAACGCTAGATCGATCGCTAACAAGACATTTGTGCTTGGTGACTTGATCTCATCTCGTAATCTGGATGTTATGTTCATCACGGAAACTTGGCTGCAGACTGGTGAGTCCACGCCGTTCTCCGAGCTTCTTCCTCCCGGTTGTTCTTTTCTTAGCACACCGCGAACCTCTGGAAGAGGTGGAGGTTTAGCGTCAGTGTTTAAAACGCATTTACAATGCAGAGAAGTTACTTCTGAGTCATTTACCTCGTTTGAAGTACAGACTTTGATCATGAACACGGACCCCCCTGTCTATTACGCGCTGGTGTATCGTCCACCTAGATACAATAAAGACTTTATCCAGGAGTTCTCTGACTTCGTAGCGGGGCTAATGTTAAGTCATGACCGTTTTATAATCAGCGGAGACTTTAATATCCATGTTTGTTGTGATTCTGCTCCGCTGACTAAAGACTTCCTGAATCTAATCGACTCTTTTGGTCTGGTACAATCCGTGTCTGGCGCAACGCACGAGAAAGGACATATACTTGATCTTGTACTCTCTTTTGGACTGACTTTGAATCTTACTGAAATCTGTGATGCACATATTTCTGATCATTTTGCTGTGCTCTTTAGTGTTTCACTCCCTAACGGCCAGGTGAAACCGTGCGCTCCTGAGCGTAAAGTGCGCACCATTAATTCACAAACAGCCGCACTTTTTTCTGTAGCTTTTAATGATGCTGCGCGTCATATGAGTGATTTTTCCTCTGATATGAGCCCTGATCATCTTTCATCTACTTTTAATTCTAAATGTACAATTATACTTGATGCAGTGGCTCCTTACAGGACTAAGCGTGCCAAACCAGTAACTGAACCGTGGCTTAATGAAAACACTCGACAACTTAGACAGATGTGCAGACAAGCAGAAAGGAAATGGAAGAAAGATCGTCTTCAAGTTTCGTCTGAATTTTTAAGAGACAGACTAGTTGCTTATCAAAAAGCAGTAAAAACTGCAAAAGCTAATTTTCTGTCTAATCTTGTGTCCTGTAATTCTAAAAATCCCCAGTTTCTTTTTAAGACACTAAACAGGCTTATCAACCCATGTGACTCCTCTGGTCTTGTGCCTTCACCTCAACTTTGTGAGGATTTTATGGAGTTTTTCAATGAAAAAATTAATTCCATTAGGGCCGGTCTTGCTTCATCTGGCCTAAACAATCATGTCCCACAAACATGTCATACTTTTGACACCTTTGAGCCTGTGTCTTTATCCATTTTAACAAAGATTGTTCACAAAGTGCGCTCATCATTTTGTCCCATGGATAAAATTCCTCCAGGTCTCCTCAAGGAGGTTTTTGAATCCATTGGTCCGTGCATAGTTGATATGATCAATTCTTCCTTAAAATCTGGTTGTGTCCCAGTTGATTTTAAGCATGCTGTGGTGCAGCCTCTTTTAAAAAAGCCTAATCTGGACCCCACTACTTTGGCTAACTTCAGGCCTATATCTAAGCTGCCCTTCCTATCCAAAGTTCTTGAGAAGGCTGTTTATGAGCAGCTACAATCTTACATTGATCAAAACACCATTGCAGAAAAGTTCCAATCTGGTTTTAAACCCTGTCATAGCACAGAGACTGCCCTTTTAAGAGTTTTTAATGATTTGTTTTTAACTGCTGACAGTGGAGTCCACTCTGTCCTTGTGCTCTTGGACTTAACTGCTGCATTTGATACAGTGGATCATGGCATTCTTTTATCACGCCTTGAGCTGTCTGTGGGACTCAAAGGCACTGTTCTGAAATGGTTTGATTCATATTTAAAAGATAGAAGTTTTTCAGTTAATGTTGGCTCATGCTTCTCTTCTGTGTCACCTATTCATTGTGGAGTGCCTCAAGGGTCCATTTTAGGCCCTTTGTTATTTTCTCTGTATCTTCTACCCCTTGGTCTGATTTTAGAGAAACACAAAGTTAGTTATCATTTTTATGCTGATGATTTGCAGATATATATGCCACTAAAGTCTAGTTCTGAGGGATCATTGAATCCTTTGTTGGATTGCATTCAAGAAGTTAAGACATGGATGGAGGCCAACTTTTTAAGTCTAAACAAAGATAAGACAGAAATTGTAATATTTGGAAATTCTTCTAATGTTCTCGACACTTGTGACAGCGCCATTGGCCCTCTAGCTTCCTTCTGTCACCCTTTTGCAAGGAATCTTGGTGTGTTTGTAGACAATGAATTTAAATTTGAGAAACATATAAATCATGTTGTCAAATCAAGCTTTTTCCATCTTAAAACTCTAAGCAAGGTAAAAAACTATCTACCTGCCTGTGACTTTGAGAAAGCCATTCATGCTTTTATAACGTCGCGACTTGATTATTGTAATTCTGTGTACACTGGTCTTGGTCAGCGTTCAATTTGTCGCCTTCAGGGGGTACAAAATGCAGCCGCTCGTCTCCTTACGGGGACCAGAAAGAGACAGCACATCACCCCTGTGTTAGCTGCTCTACACTGGCTCCCTGTGTATTATAGGATAAGGTTTAAGCTTTTACTTGTTGTCTTTAAATGTCTCCATGGTGCTGCTCCTCTGTATTTGTCTGAGCTTCTGGTACGTCACGCCCCTGCTCGGGCTCTGAGATCTGCTGATCAGCTGCTTTTAGAGGTCCCTCGCTCCAAATATGTGACTAAAGGGGACAGGGCTTTCTCTGTTGCAGCTCCAAAACTGTGGAATGACCTGCCTCTCCACATCAGAGCTGCACAGACACTGGACCAGTTTAAATCTTTGCTTAAGACACACTTTTATGCAAAAGCTTTTAACACTGTCTAGCACATATCTGGCCAAATCTAAGCTGTTAGTGCTTTGCTGTTTTGTATATTGTGTTTTGTTTTTTTATTATTATATTTATATGTTGTTGTTTTTCTCTCTGTACTGTAGACCTTTTGTGAAGCACTTTGGTCAACAGCAGTTGTTTTAAATGTGCTATATAAATAAATTTGATTTGATTTGATTTGATTTACGTTCTCCCTTAAGGTCAAAGGTCAAATACATAAATAATGCTGTTCATTTATTGATCTGTGATGTTTGTGCAGAGAACGGCTCGTTCACGACGGACGACATGATGGGCTCGGTCGCGCAGAAGATTCAGAAGGAGTTTCAGTCCGTTTGGCTCCAGAGCCCGAAGAAGTGGAACTACACCAGCTCCATGTTCTTCTGCTGCACCGTGTTCACCACCGTGGGTACGGCTCGTCCTCCTGCTGCTCAGGGTCCACCGAACATCTGCACACTGCTCAGATCAGCTCACGGTCCACTGAACATCTGCACACTGCTCAGATCAGCTCACGGCCCACTGAACATCTGCACACTGCTCAGATGAGCTCATGGTCCACTGAACATCTGCACACTGCTCAGATCAGCTCATGGTCCAGTGAACATCTGCACACTGCTCAGATCAGCTCATGGTCCAGTGAACATCTGCACACTGCTCAGATCAGCTCATGGTCCAGTGAACATCTGCACACTGCTCAGATCAGCTCACGGTCCACTGAACATCTGCACACTGCTCAGATCAGCTCATGGTCCAGTGAACATCTGCACACTGCTCAGATCAGCTCATGGTCCAGTGAACATCTGCACACTGCTCAGATCAGCTCATGGTCCAGTGAACATCTGCACACTGCTCAGATCAGCTCACGGTCCACTGAACATCTGCACACTGCTCAGATCAGCTCACGGTCCACTGAACATCTGCACACTGCTCAGATCAGCTCACGGTCCACTGAACATCTGCACACTGCTCAGATCAGCTCACGGTCCACTGAACATCTGCACACTGCTCAGATCAGCTCACGGTCCACTGAACATCTGCACACTGCTCAGATCAGCTCACGGTCCACTGAACATCTGCACACTGCTCAGATCAGCTCACGGTCCACTGAACATCTGCACACGAGGGCGTTCGTGTATTCAGTTCAATTCACCGAGATCACGAGTCACTGATGAGCAGGGCTGAGGCACTTTCACTCTCAAAACGCCTCGTGTGGGACAAAAGTGGAACTACAGAAAAACTACAGAAAACACAACAATATAATACAATAAAAAAGTGAAAAAATTAACCTCTTAACTCCCGCCTGAACTGAGAGGATCTTTTTCCTCACGTCATCAGATTTTTTTTCTCCATCATTTTTTTGTTGGGTATTTAACTCAACTTTTTTGGTCATTTTTTTGTCACATTTTTGTCACATTTTGTCATTTTTTTGTCAAATTTTTATCACTTTTGTCACATTTTTGTCCATTTTTTGTCATTTTTTTGTCATTTTTTTGTCTTTTTTTTTTAAATTTTTTGTAAATTTTTGTCAAATTTTTGTCAAATTTGTGTAATTTCTTTGTCATATTTTTATCACATTTTTGTCAATTTTTTGTCAATTTTTTGTCAATTTTTTGTCAATTTTTTGTCAATTTTTTGTCATTTTTTAATCAATTTTTTGTCACATTTTTGTTGAATTTTTGTCAATTTTTTGTCAATTTTTTGTCAATTTTTTGTCATTTTTTTATCAATTTTTTGTCACATTTTTGTTGAATTTTTGTCGCATTTTTGTCACATTTTTGTCACATTTTTCTTGAATTTTTGTCACATTTTTGGTGCTTTTTTCCCAATAATCTTTTAGATTAGGGTAAAGCCAAACTGGAGAGAATGGGATCCGTTCAGGTGGGAGTTAAGGGGTTAACCTCTGACCCCCCGCCTTAACACTAACGAGTGCATTTTCCCCAGTTCGGCTTTTTATTATTATTTTTCTGATCGGCATCATCAGCAGAAAGAGCGGGAAAGGCGGTCGTAGAAACAGAAGCAAAATCATGAATATAAATAATAAATAATAATGGTCCCAAAATTGAACCTTGTGGTGCACCATACTCCACGGAATTCCTTTTAGATTCATATTTTTTTATACTGGGCTTTACCCAAATCTAAAAGCTTCTCGACTGGAAAGCAACAATGCAACGCCTCATTTGAAAGCTAAGACCTACAAAAGTGACATTTTTCCTCGCACATTTTTGTTGAATTTTTGTCACATTTTTGTTGCATTTTTGTCACATTTTTGTTGAATTTTTGTATAATTTTTTGGAATTTTTGTCACATTTTTGTTGAATTTTTGTTGAATTTTTGTTGAATTTTTGTTGAATTTTTGTTGAATTTTTGTTGCATTTTTGTCACATTTTTGTCACATTTTTGTTGAATTTTTGTCACATTTTTGTCACATTTTTGTCACATTTTTGTCACATTTTTGTCACATTTTTGTCACATTTTTGTTGCTTTTTTTCCAAGAATCTTTTAGATTAGGGTAAAGCCAAACTGGAGAGAATGGGATCCGTTCAGGATTTCAATGTAGAGGAGATCAACAATGTAACGCCTCATTTGAAAGCTAAGACCTACAAAAGTGACGGAAACTTTTCGTCACGTCGCCACATCATCATTTTTTGTTGTGTTTTTTTGTCCCTGTTTTTCTCATATTTCCATCCTCTTCTTCTCGCTATTTTGATGCTTTTCTTTTAGCGTTTAGATTTGGGTAAAGCTCGGTTGAGGCGGGACCGGTGGCCCCTCTGTGCTCCTCCAGAATACAGGACATATGGCCAGCCCGCCCCTGCCTAGCACAAGCCTAGCACCACTGAACTCTTCAAATACAAGGAAAAAATCTCCAGAAATCAACAACACTCTGGAACACTAGGAAATGAGGCCCCATGTGTGTTGTGTGTCGTGTGTGTCGTGTGTGTTGTGTGTATTGTGTGTGTCTTCGGCCGCTGCTGTCGAACGCGCCTCAGCTGTTCCTCGTGTTTGGAATATCTCCTGCTCCGGCGGCTCCTCATTTGGTCAGAGCGGCTTCACGGGGCCTCCGGCTTCAAACAGCGTCGCCAGTTGTTGCGTTTCCATCTGTGACGCTGCCCACGCTGAAGGTCCTCACGATGACTCACAGACGCCCATGGACTAAAAGCGTTTCAAACTTAAAGAGGGGGTGTTATGCTTTTGTCAGTCTATATCTCACTACAATGATGACAAACCTTCTGTTGGTCTGTAAATGCAGTAAATTAGAATAACTGCCTTGTATAAAATGTCTCTCTCAAAATGGCTGTAGTGAATGTCTTGAAATAGGCCTCCGTCTCTTTAACCTCTTAACTCCCGCCTGAACCGAGAGGATCTTCTTCCTCACGTCATCAGATTTTTTTTCCATCATTTTTTTGTTGGGTATTCAACTCATTTTTTTGCAATTTTTTCTTCATTTTTTGTCATTTTTTTGCTACATTTTGGTCAATTTTTTATCACATTTTTGTCACATTTTTTGTCATTTCTTTGTAATTTTTTTGTCAAATATTTATCAAATTTTTGTCATTTTTTTTGTCATTTTTTTCTCAAATTTTTGTATTTTTTTTGCTACATTTTTGTCATTTTTTTGTCACATTTTTGTCACATTTTTTGCCATTGTTGTTGTCATTTTTTTTGTAATATTTATCAAATTTTTGTCATTTTTTTGTCATTTTTTTGTCATTTTTTCGTCATTTTTTTCGTCCATTTTTTGTCATTTTTTTTGCTAAATTTTTGTCATTTTTTGTCAATTTTCTTTTAACATTTTTGTGACATTTTTGCCGCTTTTTCATCAATTTGTCATCACTTTTTTGTCACATTTCCATCACTGTTTTCGTCTCAGTTTTGTTGCCTTTTTCCAGAAGCTTTTGGATTGGGGTAAAGCCAAACTGGAGAAAATGTGCTCAGTTCAGGTGGGAGTTAAGAAGTTAAGAACCTCTGAGCCTTTAGACACGCCCCCTCCGCACGCTGTCTGTGGCATCAGTGGGGAGGGGGTTCTGCTGAGGAGCAGTGGTCGGTTACTCGGCTGGTGACCAAAGCTCGGAGGCGTCTCCAGGAGGTGGGGGCGTCCCTAGGAGGACTCAGGCAAACCTATCCCTAAAATGGCCGCCATCAGAGTTTTTACAGATCACTCAGAAATACGTGAATGTGCCAAGGCAACACTTCAGGCTTAACTCCCGCCTGAACCGAGCACCTTTTTCTCCAGTTTGGCTTTACCCCAATCCAAAAGCTTCTGGAAAAAACCTGTGAAAAAGCAACAAAACTGAGACGAAAACAAGGATGTAAATGTGACAAAAAAGTGAGAAAACATTGACAAAAACGTGACAAAAAATTGACGAAAAAATGACTAAAATAAAATAAAATAAATGAAAAAAATGTGAGAAAAAAATGACAAAAAAGTTACAAAAATGAGTTGAATACCCAACAAAAAAATGATGGAAAAATTCTGATGACGTACATTTTTTCTCACTTTTTTCCACATTTTCATCCTTGTTTTCGTCTCAGTTTTGTTGCTATTTTCTCACCTTTTTTCCAGACGCTTTTGGATTGGGGTAAAGCCAAACTGGAGAAAATGTGCTCGGTTCAGGTGGGAGTTAAGAGGTTAAACTTCTCCACAGCTTCATCCTTGACCTCTCTGGTGCTCCTGGACCTTCATGATGTTGTTTAGTGAGAACAGCTGTCATTATACTGAGAGTAGATCACACACAGGTGCCTCTGTTTAACGGTCGGGCCGAGGTGTGAACATTCTGGAGTCATGAGGAATGTTTTAAAGGCAATTTCACAGTCGTCTGTTACTTGTGTGTGAACGTTCAGTAAAAAAATCCAAATAAAATCTTCATGTTTGGGGTTGTAAACATGATAAGGTGCATGAACGCTCTCTGTATAACAATGTCAGTGTTTGTAATTCTCCGGTTGCTTCTGTGGTAACGGCGAGTTTCCTTTCGTCTGCAAAGCCGAGCTCAATATAAAAACTGAAATGATCCGACTGATGAGTCCCCGGTGCCTCCTGCGCCCGCGGCCCCGCTCTCTGATTGGCCGAGAGCCCGGTCACGTGACGCATTAGTGTTCTTGCTGCTGATGAAGACGAGTGGTTAAAGACGCTAATGGCTAATGGCTAATCCAGGAAGCGCACGCAGCACTTTACCAAACCACAGCCTCCTCCTTCAGCACTTCCACAGAGCGGCTCGTTTGTCCCTCTGAGGACGCCGTACTCCAGGGTTTAGGCTCTTCCAGGAAACACAAGGGCTCAATCCGAAACCATCAAATTGTAGCCTCTAAGCACTAACACTAGCAACTAACTCCTTAACCTTTCATGGGGTCAACTCTTAGACCTCTATGCAGTTCGGGAACTAGACCTTCAGCAGCATTTGAACAATCCGTCCGTCCTTAAACAGGGGAAAGGGAAGTGACATCACCAACAGCTGTTTTTCTTCTTCTTTAAAGTTATTGGTGGAGTGCAGGCCAAACAAAAGTGCATGTCGCCCCCTAGTGTCCAACAACAACATAGTGTCCAAACAAAGACATTTAAGGAAAAAAATAAATCCAAATGATCCAAACATTTCCCTTTAGTGTTATTTTATCTCAACAGCGGTTTCATAAAGCTACATTATGCAAATGATCCATGTGGCTTAAGTTTCTACTAAATAAAAACAAAAGCATTTAATCTGTTTCCTGAGTTTCCTCTTTAACACTGACATGTGACTGAGCTGTGGGGACGACAACATGGATTTATCACTTTATAAAGTTTGGCTTGAGCAGAATCTTAATTTTTTATTATTATTTTTTTTATTATTAAATGTGCTCCTGTCAATCAACAGTGGTTGCGCATGAATCACTCGAAGGTGGGGGCGAGGGGGGTGGGGGGATTTGGCGCAGTGGCTTATGGGATGGCACATAGCTCCTAATCACCGGTTAGTTAGAGGTCCCTATGCTAAAGTGGCTATGATAGTTAGCATCAGAGGTCCCTATGCTAAAGTGGCTATGATAGTTAGCATCAGAGGTCCCTATGCTAAAGTGGCTATGATAGTTAGCATCAGAGGTCCCTATGCTAAAGTGGCTATGATAGTTAGCACCAGAGGTCCCTATGCTAAAGTGGCCATGATAGTTAGCATCAAGGCTCCTTTTCCTAACTACTTCCTAACTGACTTATCAATTCGGAGGCAACTTGCCATGGCGGACGCTGACGCACTTCCGGTTTGGCGTAAGAGCTCTTAGCAATCTGACCGTTTCGGAAGCAGCCCAGGGCAAAAACAATACAACATGTCATCCCTTCACTTCCCTGTGTATGGGGCCTGTACACCTGTATAGGAGTGGGACGTCAGATTCGGGAGTTTTCCCGGTAGGCCGACCTACTTTTGGGCCGGTTGGGCCAGTCAGATCGAGATAATAATTTTCACCGGCCCACAATTAGCGGGAAAAGCCATCAGAATCTCTATCATTACGTAGATGCAATTACACAACTCCTCCACTAGAGGGATGTCATTTATTCCCCTCTGGTGGCGCTGTCTTGAGTCATGGTTCTCAGATAATCTGGTATAATGAGCGATGGGCCTCTGGGACATAACACTCATGCCCCTCACACTGTGAATATAAGAGGAAATAGTTTATTGTAACTCCCTCCAGAACCTTAGACCGCTATTTTTTTGTACATTTTAGACAAATGTTTGTAAAGAAGTGCATGCTGGGAGTTGTCAGGTGACTCCGTCTTGTCCCTCGTCGTCAGTGCAGTTTGTAAATCTTCTAGTTTCCATTGAAAGGATTTACAATGTTTGGCCTTTTGGGGATTTATATTTTGCCTCCACACCTCCATAACATAAAGTGACAAAAATGTGACAAAAATGTGACAAAAATTCAACAAAAATATGACAAAAATTCAACAAAAAAGTGACAAAAATGTGACAAAAATTCAACAAAAAAGTGACAAAAATGTGACAAAAATTCAACAAAAAAGTGACAAAAATTAAACAAAAATGCGACAAAAATGTGACAAAAATGCGACAAAAATGTAACAAAAATTAAACAAAAATGTGACAAAAAAGTGACAAAAATTAAACAAAAATTAAACAAAAATTAAACAAAAAAGTGACAAAAAATCAACAAAAAAGTGACAAAAAAGTGACAAAAATTCAACAAAAAAGTGACAAAAAAGTGACAAAAATTCAACAAAAATGCGACAAAAATGTGACAAAAAAGTGACAAAAATTAAACAAAAATTAAACAAAAAAGTGACAAAAAATCAACAAAAAAGTGACAAAAATTAAACAAAAAAGTGACAAAAATTAAACAAAAAAGTGACAAAAAAGTGACAAAAATTCAACAAAAAAGTGACAAAAAAGTGACAAAAATTAAACTAAAATGTGACAAGAATGTGAGTTTTACCGATTCATCTTCGTCTACAGTTTGATCATGTGGTTGGTTTTGAGAAGTTTATTTGTGTTGCAGTCACGAGAGGAACTTCATTAACGGAACTCACATTTTAAGATTGTTAAGTAATTTTACAAAAGTTCCTCCAAGTTATAAATGACAAGATTAAAGTGTTGAGTCTCTGAGGCGTGAGCTTGAATTCAGCAGAAACAAAATGTAACTATTGTCCTCGACTCGTAGCTTAGACTGTTTTAGTTCAAGCCAAGGGCTCATTGTTTTGCTCATCACCTCAGCATTGAATACGACAGGTTGGGCCGGTCTTAACCCAAAAGTCCCGGGCCGAGTTTTTCTGCCAACACGGCAATATCCCGACACTGATGACTGTTCCCTCCTCCTCCAGGCTACGGCGAGCTGTACCCGGTGACGCCCATCGGGAAGGTGGCGTGCGTGGGGTACGCGATGGTGGGCGTGCCCCTGATGCTGCTGGTCATCCTGGACGTGGGCGACTTCCTGGCGCTGGTCCTGACGCAGGCCTACCGCCACCTGTACCGCCTCCTGAAGCTCCTCAGACGCCGCCTGCGCTCGCCGTGGAAGAGGCGGCGCCAGTCCTTCGACCTGCAGACGCGCCGCACGCTGGAGGACGGCACGCTGGTGTACGGGCGCAACGACGTGGTGATCCGCCGCCCGCTGGACATCCGCCACGTGCTGCTGTCGCAGGCGGGCGTCCGGCAGAAGTCCATCCGCCTGCAGGACAACAAGGAGATCTTCGAGCGGATCCTGGCGCGGGAGCAGCTGCTGAGCAAAGGCCCGCTGTCCCGAAGCGTGTCCTGCCCCGAGCTGGACCGCCTGCCCCGCTCCAAGAAGCCCTTCGTCATCTGGGACTTCACGGGGCTCGGCGAGGACATGGACAAGCTGGACGTGCCGTTCCTCCTCATCCTGCTGGTGGTCTTCACCTACGTGCTGCTCATGGGGCTGATCCTGCCGCTGTGGGAGACCGACCTGGACTACCTAGACGCCATCTACTTCTGCTTCATCACCGTGACGACCATCGGCTTCGGCGACATCGTGCCCAATCACCCAAACTACTTCATGCTGACGTCGCTGTTCATCATCAGCGGGATGGCCATCATGTCCATGGCCTTCAAGCTCAGCCAGTCCCGGATCGTCGGCTTCTACCGCAGGTGCATCGAGTGCGTGAACCCGAGGAAGGACGCGCGGAGGCCGAGCGCCCAGGACCACGGCCAAGTCCAGGACCACGGCCAAGTCCAGGACCACGGCCCAGTCCAGTAACACTCACAGACCAGGACCAGGAGGACCAGGGGGACAAGAGAGACCAGGAGGACCAGGGAGACCAGGGTGACCAGGAGGACAAGAGAGACCAGGGGGACCAGGGTGACCAGGAGGACCAGGGGGACCAGGGTGACTAGAGAGACCAGGGAGACCAGGAGGACCAGGAGGACCAGGGTGACCAGGAGGACCAGGAGGACCAGGGTGACTAGGGGGACCAGGAGGACCAGGAGGACCAGGAGGACCAGAGAGACCAGGGGGACCAGGGTGACCAGGAGGACAAGAGAGACCAGGGGGACAAGAGAGACCAGGAGGACAAGAGAGACCAGGGGGACCAGGAGGACCAGGAGGACAAGAGAGACCAGGGGGACAAGAGAGACCAGGGGGACAAGAGAGACCAGGGGGACAAGAGAGACCAGGATGACCAGGATGACCAGGATGACCAGAGAGACCAGGGGGACCAGGGGGACAAGAGAGACCAGGGGGACCAGGGGGACAAGAGAGACCAGGGGGACCAGGGGGACCAGGGGGACAAGAGAGACCAGGGGGACCAGGGGGACAAGAGAGACCAGGATGACCAGGATGACCAGGATGACCAGGGGGACCGGGGTGACCAGAGAGACCAGGAGGACAAGAGTGCATCCTCACACATCCTCCCCGCGCTGTGTTGAGTTGAGGATGAAGCTGGTTTTGACTCTGTGCCGTCGCCGAGGACGAGGAGGGTTTTCAGACTGACTTAAAGCGTCTGAAATGAGGCGAGTCTTTCCTTAAAGCTGAAACTTTGAAGCTGCAGAAAAACAGTTGTTTTCTGGACGATGGGAACCGGTTTGAGCTCGATTAGTTTTTTTAATTCACATGAATGTAAACCGTCTTAAGCATGAACTGCACTGAGCATGTGCCAAGTTTGTCATGGCGATAATAAACAACACGCTTTGTGGAATGGACCAATCAGAGGCCTGTATGGTGTCACTGTGTCTCTTTAAGTGTAAATGATGAAAAACACGTCGGCCACGCCCGTTTCACCAACTGTGAGCCAATCAGAGGCAGCTCTAAAGGGTTTGTCGTCACGGAGTCGTCTCTGGGACGTCCCCTGGCGATAAGACGAGTCTCCAGGTCGTCTCTGTGAAAACAGGTTTGATTTCAGTGGAGTCTCTGAGCGTCTCCACGGCTCAAGCAGCTGCGGCAATGATGCAAACACGACATCGGGGGTGCCCAAAGTGGGGCCCGCCAGAGGGTGACCTACTTTTGCGCTGCCTGTGGTTAATACTAACTCTCTTCCATTCATCCTCAGTGGTAAACATGGATGCTGTTCACCAGGGGAGGTAAGTTTGTGTCATGGACGGACGATTTTCTTAAATGCCAAAACACCAAGGGCCGAAACTCACTATTGTCGCCCAAAGTAAAGCAACGTTTTTCCTACAAATATAAGTTTTGCACATAATATATGACCCAATCAGGTGTTTTGCTCTGAAATGTGAAAATATTGACAGTATTTTCCACATTTTACACCTTTTCACATATTTAGTCTCTGTTTTATGAATAAATGTTTCTTCAAAATTCTCTTGGGGGCAAAAGGTTTTAAGCTGGAGGGCCGAGCCTGACGTTGCCTACCCCTGCAGTACACCTTTTGACCACCAGCGTCAAATTGGGGGCGCTGTTTCACTCCTTTCGCAAAGTGAAGGAAACACTGTTGTGGTGTCTTGGTGTTTATCAGAGCGTCGTAGCATCAACTTAACCAGTTTTCCAATATTATTGCAAAGGTTGTTGACGTCGACAACAGTATATGTTAAAAAAGACTTAGAAAAGAATTGATGCTGAACTGACACTTTCAAAATAATCTAATGTGGGATTTTCTTTGAGTGAACGAATGAGGTAAAGTTACTGTAGGAGCTGTAGATGCAGGTGTTTCTTTTGCACTAAATTGCTACAATTGATTTTGTTTTACTAAAACTAGGCTTTTGCCATAGTTACCATGTGTTTTAATAGAGCATGTTATTTGCATAGATAGAATCAAACGCAAATGTAGGTTTGTAGCGATCGAAAAAATACAAAGTTTTGTCCCGCGACTCACCGGCACTTTTTAATTTTGGAGACAAAAAGTTTGGACACATCCTGCACGACATCCTCAACCTGTGAGACTGTTCTGTGACGTCCCTGCAATGTCTCTGCTGGACCGAGGAGATCTCAGAGTCTCTGTACGAGTCATAGCAGGGACGTCACAGAAACGTCTCACAGGTCGAGGACACAAAAAGTGTTCATAACTGCTTCAGGCTGCAGGGACCTCTCAGAGACCACATGAAGACCACATGGAGACCACATGGAGACCACATGGAGACCACATGGAGACCACATGGAGACCACATGGAGACCACATGGAGACTTTTTCATGTCTCTGTGACCCGAGGTACTTTAAAAACAGTCTTGTTTCTCTCTTCTGAAGCCTTTCTCTTCTCATACACTTCAAAGACACTTTTTCTCTTGACCCTCTGCCATTTTCAAACGACTCGGTGCTTCTGCAGCAGCAATGAACAGCTAACAGCATAACTCAGAGGCCTGAAAGTGCAGAAATTAGGGGCGAGCGCGCACGACGACCTTACGTAGCAAATCACCAGAATGATCGACAATTAGGACCAATCGTCTTAATGATCCACCCGGAAGTAGAACATCCTCCACTATACCTTTGACCCAAAGATAAAACCAGGATAAAACCAAAGGACACACAGATAAGGATTTGTAAAATCAGAGGCAGAGACGGTGCTTTTAAAACATGTAATTAAAAGTTTATTTAAAAGGACCAGGAGTTCGATATCAAAAATTATTACTATTATTATTATTACTTATTACTATGATTAAAAATTTATATTAAAATGGCCAATGTTAAAAGTGCAAATCACAAATAAAACCTTGCAGCTCCTGGGCCAGAACCAAAGGGAATCTGGAACACGGCATCAGCTGCTCAAAATCAACACTTTACAAGTATTTAGTGAAAAGCTTTAAAGCGTTAACAGCTCTATTTACTGTTCTAATGTCCAAACCTGAATACAAAAGTGTTCAGTGTATCTTACAGTGCATTCACATTTGAACAAACACATTTTGTCACTTTAATACATTTACAACTTTTGCCTGTTGTTGCCGATTTGCAACATACCTAAAACTATATCTGTACTATGTGCGACATAAAAATTAACAATCTCCACTTAATTTAGCATCAGCTTGAAAGCAAAACCACTGATAATATATTTTTTTATATAATTGGAAATACATTCAGGCGTTAAGGGGTTAAAACTACTCTAAGAACGGGGGGAAAGAGCCGCCACCGGAGCACGTTAAAAGCTCTAAAACCAGAAAGATAAATGAACATTAAAATACTAAATCCGGGGGGAGAAGTTAAAAACGCCCCTGTCACCAGCAGCAGCAGAGAGAGTGAGTGCAGGCGCGGGGCAGATTTAAAGAGGCCGCTTCCGCCATTAAACAGGAAGCGGCCTCTCCTAATAGTCTCGGGAGGGAGCCCCCTAGTGTCCGCTACGTCTCCATGTGGTTTCAGCTGAAAGCGAAGCTGTTTGTTTTCACTGAGACTATACCTCGCCTCGGAGACATCTTCGTGACCAGCGGCGACTCAAGTCTCCAGGCTGGAGAGTTTTAGAGGCTTTTTAGGGAGACGTCTTCCCTGTCGTTGTGTGATTAACGTCTGAAGTTCTCCTGAATGTAACACACTCTGTCTTATTCATTATTTTGTCATTTAGCCCCTTAACTCCCACCTGAACCGAGCACATTTTCTCCAGTTTAGCTTTACCCCAATCCAAAAGCTTCTGGAAAAAAGCTGTGAAAATAGTGACGAAAACAATGATGGAAATGTGACAAAAAAGGGAGAAAACATTGACAAAAAAGTGACGAAAAATTGATGAAAAAGTGGCAAAAATGTCAGAAAAATATCACAAGAAATTGACAAAAAAATGACAAAAATGTGACAAAAAAATGACAAAAATGTGACAAAAATTTGACAAAAAAATGACAAAAATGTGTCAAAAAATTAGAAAAAAAATGACAAAAATGTGTCAAAAAATTAGAAAAAAAATGACAAAAATGTGTCAAAAAATTAGAAAAAAAATGACAAAAATGTGTCAAAAAATTAGAAAAAAAATGACAAAAAATGGACGATAAAATGACAGAAATGTGACCAAAAAAAATTACCAAAAAATGACAAAAATGTGACAAAAATGTTATAAAAATTTGACAAGAAAATTACAGAAAATTGACGAAAAAATGACAAAAAAGTCACACAGTAGAATACCCAACAAAAAAATGCTGGAAAAAAATCTGCTGACGTGAGGAGAAAGATCCTCTCGGTTCAGGCGGGAGTTAAGAGGTTAAAACCAACATCTCATTATTTTGTGGTGAGTCCAGCTGCTCTTGCATCCGGAGTCTCAGTGTTTCCTTTAGTCTGTGTGAAATCTCCAGCTTCAGGATCCTGTGATGGAAGTTCATACATGACCCTTCACGTTCCTCACGCGTGTCTTTTAAACATGTTTGTACGTCTGCACCTGCTACAAACTAAAGTGAATAAACCTGCAGAGTCTCCTCGTCTTCTGTCTCACCTTCAAAGAGCGAGACAACAGAGTTTCACAAGTGAATCTGATCAAATGCCGCCCTCCGGTGGTCAACACGGGGAACTACACGTCTCCGCTCTCAGGTTCATCCTGACACAAATCTGGGTATATTTCATTTTGTAACATTTGGAAACATTCAATCAAACCGGAGAATAAGGGAAATGTTGGAATTCAAAACCAAATTGGGCAAAAGAGAAACATCTGAGTCATAGATATAATAGATTGTGCTACATTTCAAACACAACTTTTTGTGTTTGTGACAAATGCAGTTAAAGTAGTTGAGCGATGTCACTGTTGTGGGTTCTGTGTTTAAGGAAACTATATGTTTTGTTTTATTTTACGAAATTTAGATTTAACCTCTTAACTCCCGCCTGAACCGAGAGGATCTTTTTCCTCACGTCAGCAGATTTTTTTTCCATCATTTTTTTGTTGGGGATTCAACTCATTTTTATCACATTTTTGTCATTTTCTCGTCAATTTTTGTGACAGTTTTGTAACTTTTTTGTAATTTTTTCTCACATTTTTTCGTAAATTTTTAATCAATTTTTTATCAAATTTTTGTGACATTTTTGTGACATTTTTGTAATTTTTTTGTAATTTTTTATCAATTTTTTGTCATTTTTCATCACATTTTTGTCAATTTCTTGTGACATTTTTGCCACTTTTTTGTAATTTTTTCTCACATTTTTGTAATTTTTTTTGTCAATTTTTGTCATTTTTCCGTAAATTTTTTATCAATTTTTTGTCATTTTTTCGTCAATTTTTTATCAAATTTTTGTCATTTTTCGTCACATTTTTGTCAATTTCTTGTGACATTTTTGTGACATTTTTGCCACTTTTTCATTAATTTTTCATCACTTTTTTGTGACATTTCCATCATTGTTTTCGTCTCAGTTTTGTTGCTATTTTCACAGCTTTTTTTTCCAGAAGCTTTTGGATTGGGGTAAAGCCAAACTGGAGAAAATGTGCTCGGTTCAGGTGGGAGTTAAGGGGTTAACTGATTTTAACCCCTCACATTAAAGCAACACTACGTAGCTTGTTCAAAAACTCAGCAAAAACGTGACAAAAACTGGGGGTTAAGAGGTTAAACTACGTGTTGTGTTTTTGTGTTGAAAAGTAAATAAGTCTGTCAGGAATTAGATATTGTAACAATGATTTACAGAATGACTTTATTGATTAGTCATGAACAGTTTCACAGTTTGATACAATACGTGTTAATAATAATAATAATAATCATAATAATCATAATAAACTTAAATGAAACACATGTTTGCTTTAATACTCAGTCTCTCCTCAGCTCAGTCCTGGTTCAGTCCTGGTTCAGTCCTGGTTCCTCCTCTTTTACCTTAACGTTCATGTTCGAGAGGGAGTCCATGATGGATTTATTTGCTCCTCCTCCCTGTTCCTAAAAAGGGCAAAATCTTCCCTGTAGACTCGGCCCCCGCGGGGCGTTAGTTCAGTCATAGCCTTTAGCTCTGATGCTAACGGCCTGTCAATCAAAGTCAGGCCCTCATTAACCCCTTAACTCCCGCCTGAACCAAGCTCATTTTCTCCAGTTTGGCTTTACCCCAATCCAAAAGCTTCTGGAAAAAAGGTGAGAAAAAGCAACAGAACTGAGATGAAAACAATGATGGAAATGTGACAAAAAAGTGACGAAAAATGTATGAAAAAGTGGCAAAAATGTCACAAAAATGTCACAAGAAATTGACAAAAAATTGACGAAAAAATGACACAAATGTGACAAAATGTGACAAAAAAAATCCTAAAATATCATAAAAAAATGACAAAAATGTGATAAAAATTTGACACAAAAAATGACAAAAAAATGACAAAAAATGATTAAAAAATGACAAAAAATGATTAAAAAATGACAAAAAATGACAAAAAAAGATAAAAATTGGACAAAAATGTGACTAAAAATTGACAAAAAAGTGACAAAAAATTGATTAAAAAATGACAAAAAATGACAAAAAAATGACAAAAAAATGACAAAAAAATGATTAAAAAATGACAAAAAATGACAAAAAAAGATAAAAATGTGATAAAAATTTGACAAAAATGTGACAAAAAATTGACAAAAAAAGACAACAAAAAAAAGACAAAAAAGTTACAAAAATGAGTTGAATACCCAACAAAAAAATGATGAAAAAAAAATGATGACTTGAGGAAAAAGATCCTCTCGGTTCAGGCGGGAGTTAAGAGGTTAAAATACAATAATGTAAAATTCAAAAATGTTTCTTTACTTGTGCCTAAGCCAGTGTTTTCACAGGAGCGATATTTAAAGTGTAACATGAGGGAAACCAGGCGAAAGAGTTGTTTAAATGTAAAGAGTTCCTGGTGCTGCAGCAGTGGTGCCGACGGCGCCCCCTGCAGGTGGTCACTGCGCCCTGGTTCAGCCGCGGCTCTTTCCTCGGACGGCGTCCCGGATGGCGGTCAGGACGGCGCCCCCTGCAGGTGGTCACCGCGCCCTGGTTCTGGCTCAGCTCTTTCCTCGGACGGCGTCCCGGATGGCGGTCAGGACGGCGTCCCGGCTGCTCTGGGCGTTGTAGGAGGTGAGGTCGACCAGCGCGTCGAAGTCTCGGGGAGAGTACGTCATGTGACTGGTGGTGTAGGGCGAGTCTGCGGAGCTCACGTCCACCTCGCCCTCCGCCTGCTCCTCCGGGCTGTCCCGCCGCACGCCTGGAGCAGTTACAACAGAGGTCAAAGGTCAACAAAGGTCAAGTCATGACACGAGGACTGGGGTTAAAGTCTGAAGGAAGGCTCGTCCACTCCTTATATCACGATATGAGAGAAACATCATGATAAAATGGCTTGAAAATCATCTATTTTAAAAGGAAACAAAAAGAGCATCAGTGTTCGGTTTCAGTTTGATAATTTTGCCGTTTTTAACCTCTTATCGCCCGCCTGAACCAAACCTGTGTAACACCTCATTTGAAAGCTAAGACCCACAAAACTGATCTTTTTCCTCGCGTTGTTGCTGTGTTTTGTTGAATTTTTGTCACATTTTTGTCATTTTATTTTTTTGCATTTTTGTCACTTTTTTTTTTTTTTGTCACTTTTTTTTTTTTAAATTTTGTCACATTTTTGTAGAATTTTTGCAAAAAAAAATTTTTGTCACATTTTTAAAAAAAAATTGTCACATTTTTGTCCCTTTTTTTTTATTTTTGTAACATTTTTGTTGAATTTTTGTTAAAAAAATTTTTTTGTCACTTTTATTTTTAATTTTTTTGTCACATTTTTTTTTAGAATTTTTGTCACATTTTTATTTTTTTGTCACATTTTTTTTTTGTCACATTTTTTTAAAATTTTTGTCACATTTTTGTCACTTTTTTTTTGAATTTTTGTAACATTTTTTTTTTTGTCACATTTTTTTAAAATTTTTGTCACATTTTTGTCACTTTTTTTTGGAATTTTTGTAACATTTTTTTTTGTCACATTTTTTTAAATTTTTTTGTCACTTTTTGTTGAATTTTTGTCACATTTAAAAAAAAAAAAGTCACATTTTTTTTTATTTTTGTCACATTTTTGTTGAATTTTTGTTAAAAACAATTTTTTGTCACTTTTATTTTTTATTTAATTTTTTGTTACATTTTTTTTTAGAATTTTTGTCACATTTTTGTTGAATTTTTGTCACATTTTTTTTTTTAAATTTTAGTCATTTTTAAATAAAAAAAAAAGGTCACATTTTTGTAGATTTTTTTTCCCCTTTTTCCCCCACTTTTTAAAAAAAAAAATGTTGTCACTTTTTTTTATTATTTTTGTCACATTTTTGTTGAAGTTTGCTTTTTTCCCAAGAAGCTTTTTGATTTGGGTAAAGCCAAACTGGAGAAAATGGGATCCGTTCAGGTGGGAGTTAAGAGGTTAAAGCATCTTGATCAATGAGTGAGGAAAGCCCTTTTCTTTGGTCCTCAGGGCGGGGAGCGGACGTTGCAGTAACGCCGCCCCCTGGTGGTCAGGGGCGACTCCAACACACTTTCGGTGAGCAGCGTTTCTATGAAGACTCTGACCTTGTTTGTTCTGCTGATCAGCGCGGCTCCAGAGAGGATGTCGTTTTGTAAAAGAGCTGCTTTTAAACATCAGAAATCTAGAGTTGAAAATCTATGATTGTGCAGAGTCTGGAGCTCGATCCTCTTTTCACACTTAGGACAAAGACCTGTCCTTGAAACAAAGGACTTCCTGTAAAACCATCTCCTGACCCCAGACGTCTGCTCCTCATCTGCATAAACACACGGCTGTGCCCTGGAGTAATCTGGAGTTAAGGCTCACCCGGGGCCTTGTGCTCCCTGTAGGAGGCGTTGACCAGGGGCAGGTGCAGGACGATGGGGGCCCCGGGCGTCTCGGGATCCTCCAGCACGTAGACCTCTCTGAGCGGCTGCTGCTGGAGCTGGGCGTAGTCGGCTCTCGGGAACGGGACTTTACGCTCCTCACAGAACTCCGCCGTCTTCCTCAGGACCTGACGAGGAGACGAGAAACACGTTCAGGAAAAACAGGCGAAGACGACGACTCCAACTCCTTGAGAAGGTGGTCTGTGAACAGCTTACATTCTTCCTGGATCAAAATAACATCCACGAGCCATTTCAGTCGGGCTTCCGTGAACAACACTCTACGGAAACGGCCTTACTGAAAGTGATGTCTGCTGACTCTGGGAAACACACTGTTCTAGTTCTCCTGGATCCGTCCTCAGCCTTCGACAACGTTGACCATCAGGTTCTGCTGAAAAGACTGAGGGATCAAGTAGGACTGTCGGGGTCAGTTCTACAGTGGTTCTCCTCATGTTTATCGGGGCGTAGCTTTAGTGTTACAGCTAACCAAACAATGTCTGAGTCTGTGGGTTTGTTGTGTGGAGTGCCTCAAGGGTCCGTTTTAGGTCCCGTCTTATTTTTGTTGTACTTGATCCCTCTGGGAAAGATCATCCAAAGGTTCAGTGATGTTTCTTTCCACCTATTTGCGGACGATATCCAGCTTTACTGTTCCTTTAAACCGTCTGAAATCCAGAAGTTAAACTCTCTGCTCCATTGTCTAGTGGAAATAAAACAATGGCAGCTCGATGCAGACAAAACGGAAACCCTGGTAATCGCACCTGATGATTCAATTCCAGGGATTAAACAGTTCCTGGGTGATTTAGGCCAGTCTGCGAAGCCAAGCCTTCGTAACTTGGGAGTTATTTTTTTCTACAAAGACATGTCATTAGTGCAGCACTGTGAGCAGCTAACCAGGAACTGCTTCTTTCAACTAAGGAACATTTCTAAACTTATCAATATGGTCACGTAATGATTTGGAGCTGATCATCCATGCATTTGTGTCTTCACGTTTAGACGACTGTAACGGTTTGTTTTCATGTCTTAACAAGAAGGAGCTTCTCGACTGCAATTAGTGCAAAACTCTGCAGCGAGAGTTCTGACCCGCACAAACAGGAGGACCCACATTTCTCCTATTTTAAAACAGTTTGGCTGCCAGTGTCCTATAGGATCAAGTTTAAAGTTCTGGTTCTAGCCTTCAGAGCCGTGCATGGTCAGGCTCGTCATTTCTGCTTTTAACTGTGTTGTGAAGCACTTTGTGGCCTCTGTCTGTGAAAGGTGCCGGTCACTCACTTTGAAGACGTCCTGAGGGTCCCAGGAGTAGCTGAGGACGATGATGATGTCCACACGTCTCTCCGGGCGCAGCACCGGGGGACAGCCGATGTTTATGGAGTGTCCGGCGTCGATGAGGCGGAGAGTGGGGTCCGACGGGGTCAGCTGGTTCGGGAAGGCGTCCGGGTGAGACTCTGCAACAAACAGACACTTTAAGACGCGGTAATGTGAGATTGTCCATGTTCTTTGTCTCCGCCTCTTTCACCGTAGAAGGACTGAAGAGCCGTGTGCGACAGGCAGAGGAGGAGACGGACGACGCTAAACCTTTGGCCGACTTTGCTCTCATTACAAAATGTTGAAATGGATAAACCCTGTACATCACGAAGAGGTCAAATAGATGCGACAGCGAGACGTTCCACCACAGCCCTTAAACAGACGGTTTGGAGACAGTTTGGAGACGGTTTGGAGACAGATTAGAGCAGGGTTCACCAACCTTTTTTCAGCCGAGGGCTACTTCAAGAACATTAAGTTGTTCGAGAGCTACCAGTTAAAAAAGCTACCTAAAGACTTAAATGTACACTGTTTACTTATAGGATATTGACCCTATATTATATTAAAATATCTTAATTTTAAACTCGTAGTGAGATACAAGATCGAAATAAGTGTATTTTTAAGAATCAGATTCAAGAAAATTAAGTGTTTTACACCTTAGAAAAAGTCACAAGGGCTACTGGGCACCACGTTGGTGACCCCTGGTTTGGAGACAGTTTAGAGACAGTTTGGAGACAGTTTGGAGACAGTTTGGAGACAGTTTGGAGACAGTTTGGAGACAGTTTGGAGACAGTTTGGAGACACTTTGGAGACAGTTTAGAGACACTTTGGAGACACTTTGGAGACAGTTTGGAGACAGTTTGGAGACAGTTTAGAGACACTTTGGAGACACTTTGGAGACACTTTGGAGACAGTTTAGAGACACTTTGGAGACACTTTGGAGACACTTTGGAGGCGGCGTGTCTTACCCTTCCAGGCCAGGAAGTGGCTGCAGCTGCTGTAGTGATGGTGCAGGCTCAGGCCGCGGGTGAAGTTGAACGTCTCGTTGATGATCGGTCGGTTCCGGAAGAATCCGCTGAACATGGAGCCGATGCCGGACACCGGGCTGAGGAGGACGGTGTCCAGAGTTAACGGCTGGTTGTCCTGCTCTGAAGAAACACACGCTCAGGTCGTAAAGGTCATCGTTCACATGAAACAATAACGTCAGGGCTGTCAACTCTCACGCTTTCCTCGTGAGTTGCCTCGTTGAGTGCCTTCACACGCTCTCACGCTACAACCCTCAAATCCCACGCTCAACCAAAATATATCCCTGACTTTTTGCAGCGATGTTTATTTTCATGTTTGTGTTTGTCCGCGCCACAGCTCGTCTGCTCTTAGCATGTGTGTGTGTGAGAGCGTTCCTCTTGCGCTATTGGTTGTTCCGGTGTCTGCCCATCATTTGTGTATATTTTTTTTCTCAGCCAGAACTCTCGCATTTACATATCAGCACAATTATATTTTTTGTGTGTTCTCTGTTGAGCCTGACAATAAAGTATTGTGCAAAGTCCTGTGTGTGCTCAACATGCATATTGTACCATTTAGCATAGAGATGTATTGCTTTTCTCTAGTTTATTGCTGTTTTAGTTTATACAGCGTTCTTTGTGTGACTCTGCTAGCTTTAAAAGGACTAATTATACTCAAAGTTTAATCAAACATGCTATAAAAATACTCCAGAAGATTGTCTAAATTATATGCTGCTTAAGAAGTAGAATGACTGATATGAGGCAGAGAAACAGGAGGGACATGACTTAAAACACTGAAGGATGATCCAAACAACGCCTCACAAATGTTTTTAAAAGTGAAATACAATATGCACAATGCTGTTTCATTATACCTTCTGTCAGGGATGTAACGATGAAGGGTCCCAATTCGAAGGGGGGCCAGAAAAGTAATTCTTTAACAGCAGTAAATAGACCAGATAAAGGTATTATTCATGATCTAAAATCCACCAAAATGCAGGAAATCACATTCTGAATTTTCTTAGGGGAGGACCCCCAACCCCCCCCCCCCCCCCTTAAAATGCTCTCCCACACTTTAAATGGCTTTTGCTGGTCATTTGTGTTGGTGCAGTACTCCCCTTTGACACAGACTTTGAGGTACAAATAGATTTTGACTATGCAGCTCCTGATATGTTCAGACACCTAAAGCATATACTTTTTTTTTTTTTTGAATTTCGGTCGATCACAAGGCGCTATAGGCAAGAAAACGGCCACCCAGCTCAGGACCTACCGATGTCTCACTCCAAAGTTGGGTGAAAAGTTGACAGCCCTGAATAACGTATTTCTGAGCTGTTTGATTCCACGTGTGTGTTTACCGATGTTCTCGACGTCCGTCTGCTCGGGCGTCCACTGAGGCTCGCTCCCGCTCAGAACCTTCCACAGAGAGGTCAGATTCAGAGAGACCACACTGCTCCACACTCCTGAACCAGAAACAACACAGTTCATCATCACAGCAGAGAGAACTGAGGGCGGGACAACACTTGTTTCTATTCAGGAGTTTCAGTTCCTCCTCAGCTCTGCTCAGACTCAGATGATAAACAGTTCAAACTGCTAAACTAAAGGCCAGACACTGTGATCACCTGAGAGTCCACCTGCTGTGCTGTTTGTTTGCACTTTTAGAAGTAAAGTGGAGCCTGCAGAATGGAACAGTCAAAGAGGATTCTCACCGAGGAGGAAGGACAGCCTGATCTCTGGGAGCTTCTTGATCAAATGTCCCAGGAAGAACTCGGAGCCGAAGTCCTCGGCCCGGACGAACGCGCCGTACTTCTGCAGACCCACCTCGAACGGCGTGAACTCCACCCACTCTGAGGAGGAGACAACGTGAACACTCTGAGGAGGAACATCTCCATCGGGTTCACTGAGCTGTTCGCACTGACCCTTCTCCGCCTGGTGCCCGTCGATGGCCTCCTTCACGTTGACCGCGGTGTAGATGGGGAGAGGGTTCTGCCCGTCCTTCACCGTCTTCTGCTGATCCGACAGGGTGCTGGTGTTCTTCTGTAAACGCAGAAACCGTCAGCGCGGGAGCAGAGGAGGACGAGGTCAGGGCGGAGGAGAAGAAGAAGAAGAAGCGAGGACCTGTCCGAACACCAGGTGCTCCACGATGAGCCCCCCCATGTCGATGTAGGACACCAGGTGGCCCCGCCTCCTCTTCTCCTCCATCTCGGCGTAGTAGTAGTTGATCTTCTCCAGGCTGAAGGCGCTGCTGGTGCTCTTGGTCAACTGCTGGCGGGTGCGGGAGATGATGGAGTCCAGGTTCTGGGACCAGTTCTCGTCCTGGGTCACAGCGGACATCGCCCTGAGGACACAGGAGAGCAGAGAGGGATGTGAATAATCTATAAAACGTAGAGCGAATCGTAAAGGAACCCAGCTAATATTAATACATTCCCTGCAGTTGCCCTAAGAACTACATTTCCCATGAGCCTTTGCGCGCCTTCCTGGATGTCCGGTTACTGGTAGTAGCTGGCCAATACACACAGTAGCCACTGGCTGCCAGCTCGGTGCGCGGGACAAGCGGGACTCGGGTGCGGCTGCAGGTAAAACGTTAATCTAGACGTCTAAACTGCTCACTTTTTATGAACAGTTCTGACATGTTGTGCTCCTCAACCAGGTGGTTCAACCGCGACGCTTTATCGTGACCGTGTGCCTTTGTTTTGAATGGGATCGGTGAGTGTCGCCGTGCTATATGAACATAGTCATTCACTGTTGTTGTTTTTATCCTTGCGACGACTGCGCAGATACAAATGTTGATTATGCGCCGTCCTTTAGATAGATAGATAGATAGATAGATAGATTGATAGATAGATAGATAGATAGATAGATAGATAGATAGATACTAGATAGATAGATACTAGATAGATAGATAGATAGATAGATAGATACTAGATAGATAGATACTAGATAGATAGATAGATACTAGATAGATAGATAGATAGATAGATAGATACTAGATAGATAGATAGATACTAGATAGATAGATAGATACTAGATAGATAGATACTAGATAGATAGATAGATAGATAGATACTAGATAGATAGATAGATACTAGATAGATAGATAGATACTAGATAGATAGATACTAGATAGATAGATAGATACTAGATAGATAGATAGATAGATAGATACTAGATAGATAGATACTAGATAGATAGATAGATACTAGATAGATAGATAGATACTAGATAGATAGATAGATAGATAGATACTAGATAGATAGATACTAGATAGATAGATAGATACTAGATAGATAGATACTAGATAGATAGATAGATACTAGATAGATAGATAGATAGATAGATACTAGATAGATAGATACTAGATAGATAGATAGATAGATACTAGATAGATAGATAGATAGATAGATAGATACTAGATAGATAGATAGATACTAGATAGATAGATAGATAGATAGATACTAGATAGATAGATAGATAGATACTAGATAGATAGATAGATAGATACTAGATAGATAGATAGATAGATACTAGATAGATAGATAGATAGATAGATAGATAGATAGATAGATAGATAGATAGATAGATAGATAGATAGATAGATAGATAGATAGATAGATAGATAGATAGGACAGGAATTACATTTACATTTACATTTATGTGGGTTAAAGTAGTTAAAGTAGCTCCACTGAATGTTTGTACATGTGCCATGCCAGTGTGGTTAGCTCCGTTAGCTTTCCCCGGCTATGTTTTGACCGGTTTATCTGTATTTATTTATTGCAATGCCTTTTCTTATTCTTCTGTCATTGGTGTTCAATGTGTATTTAAGTGCATTGACACCATGCATTTATCGGAGATTACCACACTGCCATGGTTGTATCTAAAGTTTTTTTAGACATTGTTTTTTACTGCTACATGTTGTTGTACAGGCCAGGTTTGCCACGGGTCCGTGAGGCAGTCCAGTCTGTGGGAGAACCGTTACTGCCCTCTGGATTTCCCAAAACTTCCTCTGACTTCTGATTCTTCTGTCGGTGCGGTCGGAGGCCTTGCGGCCACTCTCTCGTCCCTGTTGTTGCGTGTCCCACCACCTCCAACGCCTATGAACTATATGAACAATTGCGTGATGGACGATGGCGCTGCGCTCCAGCGTGTGGACTTACTTCTCATAGAACAGTTGTCTGATCGTTTTTCTTTTTTTGTTTCAACCCGTAAATGAACGGATGTAAATATTGTTGTATATACCTGTACGTAACATGGCTCGCCAACACTAAAATAAATCCGGTGGCACGCATAGTTTTTTAACATTTCCAAACTCCGCCCCAGTCTCTCCCCCTCTGACGCTGAAACACTAGTTCATGCCTTTGTCTCCTCCAGGCTGGACGACTGCAATGCCCTCCTCGTCGGGATCCCGGCAAAAAGTCTTCAAAAACTTCAATACATTCAGAACGCCGCGGCCGGGATCCTGACGAGGACACCTAAGCACCAGCACATCACCCCAGCCCTCCGTGACCTCCACTGGCTCCCGATCGGACAACGCATCAAATACAAAATCTGCCTGCTCACCTGTCAATGCATCCATGGACACGCCCCGGACGATCTCACTGAACTCCTCACCCCTCCGCCCATAACCAGAACACTCAGGTCCACAGACACCAACCTTCTCTCCGTCCCCAGAACAAAGCTCCGGACAATGGGTGACAGAGCGTTCCAGGCGGCTGCTCCCAAACTGTGGAACGCCCGACCACCACACCTGAGGGCCCCACAGTCTCTGGAGACTTTCAGAAGAGACTCAAGACTTTTCTGTTCCCTTATTAACATTTTAACTTCAACTTTTGTGTGCTTTTATTATGCTTTTATTATTTTATTATTGTCAGTTTTTACTTGTGCTGTAGCACTTTGAGATTCCATGTAAAGTGCTTTACAAATTAAAGGTATTATACCTGTGTTCAGTGTTTCTTTTAAGCACTAGATATTTCTCCTGAGAGACGAACTTGAAATCTTTAGCAAAGCACTTGCATTATTTTTCATATCAGAAGTGTTACACTAAACAAATAAAAAAAAGGGAAGTCAAGATGAACCGGTTTTATGTTTAGCACGATTATAAAAGGATGTGAGAAAGTGAGGCTGAAAGTGTAATAACTCTGACCATGTGGAGCCCGACACTGCGCTCATGTAGGTCACGGTGTCCAGGACTCCCGTCTCCTTCAGCCCCTTCAGAGAGCCCAGGAACCCGGTGCAGGCTCTGGCCCCGCCTCCGGACGCCACCAGCGCGATCGTCGGCACCTGCCGGCACCAAGGTGAAGGTTAAAGGTTCCTCCAGTGGAAGCAGAACTAACTGGTGTGTGTGTTCCAGACCTGTTCATCCGAGAGCGGAGACGTCAGACCCAGCAGAGTCTGAAGAGCTGTGGCCACGACCCTCCTCCTCTTCTGTAGGAACTCCTTCTCCTCAGCAGGAACATCCAGGTCCAGACGCACAGCCAGGTCCTCCTTCGCCCTGAGAGAGGAGAGAGAGGAGAGAGAGAACGAGTCACACCTGAACGACTCAAACTCCTCAAACTCCTCACAAACTCCTCACAAACTCCTCAAGCTCCTCACCGCTTTTAGTAATTTTTTTGTCAATTTTGCTATCACATTTTTGTCAAATTCTTTGCATTTTTTGGTCAAATTTTTATCACATTTTTGTCAAATTCTTTGCATTTTTTGGTCACATTTTTATCACATTTTAGTCATTTTTTTGTCTCATTTTTTGTCATTTTTGTCATTTTTTGTCTCATTTTTTGTCATTTTTGTCACATTTTTGTCATTTTAGTCATTTTTGTCACATTTTTGTCATTTTTTTGTCATTTTTTTGTCATTTTTTTGTCATTTTTTTGGTCATTTTTTGTCATTTTTTGTCAAATTTTTGTCATTTTTTGTCACATTTTTGTATTTTTTTTGGTCACATTTTTATCACATTTTTGTAATGTTTTTGTAACATTTTATCACATTTTTGTCATTTTTTTGTCATTTTTTGTCACATTTTTGTCATTTTTTCCTCCTTCGCCCTGAGAGACGAGAGAGGGAAAAGAGTCACACCTGAACGACTCAAACTCCTCACAAACTCCTCACAAACTCCTCACAAACTCCTCACAAACTCCTCACAAACTCCTCACAAACTCCTCAAGCTCCTCACAAACTCCTCACAAACTCCTCACAAACTCCTCACAAACTCCTCACAAACTCCTCACAAACTCCTCACAAACTCCTCACAAACTCCTCAAACTCCTCACAAACTCCCCACAAACTCCTCACAAACTCCTCAAACTCCTCACAAACTCCTCACAAACTCCTCAAACTCCTCACAAACTCCTCACAAACTCCTCACAAACTCCTCACAAACTCCTCAAACTCCTCACAAACTCCCCACAAACTCCTCACAAACTCCTCAAACTCCTCACAAACTCCTCACAAACTCCTCACAAACTCCTCACAAACTCCTCACCGCTCGATCGACTCCAGCTGCAGATCCACCGTGTCCTGAAACAGACATTTAGGTTTGTACTTCTTAGAGGCGGCATTACATCATCGTAGCAGTAGTAGTAGTAGTAGTAGTAGTAGTAGTAGTAGTAGTAGCAGTAGTAGTAGTAGTAGTAGTAGTAGTGATCCTTGTAGTACTTGTACCTCGGCCAGAGCGAGGGAGACGTCGGCGCGGTGCTGTGGGCGGAGCGACTTCAGCGGAACCGCCGACAGAAGCACTTCCTTTTTCTCCTCCACCTCCTCACTCGCCGTCATCTCCTGGAAACAAGACAACACAAGACGAGTGTGGGCTCGGGCGTGACCAGTGTGGGCTCAGATGTGACCAGTGTGGGCTCAGGCGTGACCAGTGTGGGCTCAGGCGTGACCATTGTGGGCTCAGATGTGACCAGTGTGGGCTCAATGGACGATCGGGAGCAGTTTTGAAGGAGCCAATGGGGGAACAGCTCCCCCTGGTGGCCGTGTGTCAGCCCTTTGTGACTTCTTTGATCAGCCTGATTAAAAGTGCTCAGCTTTAGGGCTCATTTAGGATTCAGCGAGTCTCGGATGCACTAACGTGGATATTATTCTACATAAACTATATACAGACGTCTGATTTAACCCCTTAACTCCCGCCTGAACCGAGCACATTTTCTCCTGTTTGGCTTTACCCCAATCCAAAAGCTTCTGGAAAAAAGCTGTGAAAATAGCAACAAAAATGTAACAAAAAAATGACAAAAAATGTATGAAAATTGACAAAAATGTGTTAAAAATTTGTCAAAAAATGACACAAAAAATGACACAAAAATGACATAAAAAATGTCATTTTTATCATTTTTTTGTCATTTTTTATGTCATTTTTGTGTCATTTTTTGTGTCAAAAAATGACACAAAAAATGACACAAAAATGACATAAAAAATGACAAAAAAATGATAAAAATGTAACAAAAAAATGACAAAAAATGAATGAAAATTGACAAAAAATGTGATAAAAATTTGTCAAAAAATGACACAAAAATGACATAAAAAATGACGACAAAATGACAAAAATGTGACAAAAAAATGACAAAAATGTGACAAAAAAATGATAAAAATGTGACAAAAAATTGACAAAAAATGTGATAAAAATTGGGCAAATGACGACAAAATTACAAAAATGTCACAAAAATGTGATTAAAAAAATTACGGAAAAATGACCAAAAAAAAGACAAAAATGTAACAAAAAATGACAAAAGTGTGACAAAAAATCACAAAAATGTGACAAAAAAATGACAAAAAAGTGACAAAAAATGGATAAAAAATGACAAAAATGTGACAAAAAAATGACAAAAAAGTGACAAAAATGACAAAAAAATGACAAAAATGTCACAAAAATGTGATTAAAAAATTACGGAAAAATGACCAAAAAAACGACAAAAATGTGACAAAACATAAAAAAAAAATTAAGAAAAAAAATTACAAAAAAGTAACAAAAAGAGTTGAATACCCCAAAAAATTATGGAAAAAAAGTCTTATGACGTGAGGAAAAGGATCCATTTAGATGAGTTTTGTAGATCAAATGAGGTGTTACACTGGCCTACAGGATTTGGGTAAAGCTGAAGTGGAGAAAATGCTCTCGGTTCAGGCGGGAGTTAAGAGGTTAATAACAAAATAAAAGAGACAGAACAAAAGCTGAAGCTGCAACAACAAAACAAACATGAATGTGACGTAATGATCACAGTGAGTTCAGCTTCTCTCTCTTCCTTTGCAAACTCACGTTCATCAAATCATACAAAACAAATAAGATGTTCTTTCAGACGTTAATTAGATAATCATAATCAAAGGACGGGAGCTTCTGTTTCACCCACGCTTGGAGCTATAGGAACATGCTGGGAGAGGCCAAATGCAAACAACATCTTGGAGGTTCGCATCAACTCGTGTAAGCTCAGGTAAGAACGGCCTGTTCCTTTAAAAGCCTGGAGTCAGAGAATGTGCTGCTGACTCTGTCCTGTATAATCTGCTCATCACCAGGAATCCCGGTCAAGTCTGAGCCTGCCCCACATCATCCCTCACATCACAGAGCGAGCCCGGTGTGCCAAAGTTCAGCCCGACTCAGACTCGCCTGAACATGTCACAGCAGCGGGGGGAAATGTCCAGAAGAGACCAAGAGCAAGAACTTCTGCTGGAGCTTTGTGGAGATGCAAGTTCATAACACTCTGCTATTGCTAAGATGGTGCAGTGAAACCCTTTAGTGCGGCTGCTCCTAGACTCTGAAACATCAAAGCTGCTCCAACTTTAGAAACGTTTAAAACTGCCCTTAAAACACATCTGTTTCCTGCATTTTTACTTTTTTATGTGTCTTTTTTACTCCACATTTAAAAGGGAATTTAATCTTGCATGTGTTGTTGCAAATGTGCCGTATAATGAAAGCTGACACTGACATTCACCTCTTACCACCCGCCTGAACCAAATGTATTCTGTCCTCTTTGGCCATTATAAAGGCCTGTGTAACAGCTCATTTGAAAGCTAAGACCCACAAAACTGATCTTTTTCCTCGCGTTGTTGCTGTGTTGTGTCACCTTATTTTGTCTGTTGTTGTTGTTGTTTTTTCATTTTGGTCACTTTTGTTGTTTGTTGAAAATTTTGTTGAGTTTTGGACACATTTTTGTTGAATTTTGGTTATTTTTTGTTGAATTTGTGTCACTTTTTTGTTGATTTTTTTTTTTTTTGAGTTTTTGTCACATTTTTGTTGAATTTTTGTCACTTTTTTGTAGAATTTTTGTCATTTTTTTGTTGAATTTTTGTCACATTTTTTGTTGAATTTTTGTCATTTTTTGTTGAGTTTTTGTAATTTTTTTGTTGAATTTTTGTCACATTTTTTGTTGAATTTTTGTCACATTTTTTGTTGAGTGTTTGTCATTTTTTGTTGAGTTTTTGTCATTTTTTTGTTGAATTTTTGTCATTTTTTTGTTGAGTTTTTGTCATTTTTTTGTTTAATTTTTGTCACATTTTTTGTTGAATTTTTGTCATTTTTTTGTTTAATTTTTGTCACATTTTTTGTTGAATTTTTGACACATTTTTGTTGAGTTTTTGTCATTTTTTTGTTGAATTTTTGTCACATTTTTTGTTGAATTTTTGTCATTTTTTTGTTTAATTTTTGTCACATTTTTTGTTGAATTTTTGACACATTTTTGTTGAGTTTTTGTCACTTTTTTGTTGAATTTTTGTCACTTTTTTGTTGAGTTTTTGTCATTTTTTTCGTTGAGTTTTTGTCACTTTTTTGTTGAATTTTTGTCACATTTTTGTCGCGTTTACATCCTTGTTTCCTTCGCATTTTTTGTGGCTGTTTTGGTGCTTTTTCCCCAAGAAGCTTTTTGATTCGGGTAAAGCCGAACTGGAGAAAATGGGATCCGGTGGGAGGTGGGAGTTAAGAGGTTAAGTTTAGAGCTGAAATGACCCCCCAGGTCAGAACAGATCCCGGGGGAAGCAGATACAATGAAAACAGGAGTGGCCCGAGGATGGACCCCTGTGGCACACCACACCACACCACAGGGGGGCTGAGGAGGAAACACTGCCTCCAACTTTGAATCGACCCTCTCCTGAGCTGAATCAAACACTCTGCTCTGACTAAGATGGTGCAGTGAACCCTTTAGCGCGGCTGCTCCTAAACTCTGAAACATTAAAGCTGCTCCAACCTTAGAAACGTTTAAAACTGCCCTTAAAACACATCTGTTTCCTGCATTTTTACTTTTTGATGTGTCTTTTTTACTCCACATTTAAAAAGGACTTTAATCTTGCATGTGTTGTTGCAAATGTGCCGTATAATAAAAGCTGACACTGACATTCACCTCTTACCACCCGCCTGAACCGAATGCATTCTGTCCTCTTTGGCCGTTATATAGGCCTGTGTAACAGCTCATTTGAAAGCTAAGACCCACAAAACTGATCTTTTTCCTCGCGTTGTTTCTGTGTCGTGTCACCTTTTTTTGTGTGTTGTTGCTTTTATTTTTTTTCATTTTGGTCACTTTTGTTGAGTTTTTGTCATTTTTTTGTTGAATTTTTGTCACTTTTTGTTGAGTTTTTGTCACTTTTTTGTAGAATTTTTGTCATTTTTTTGTTGAATTTTTGTCATTTTTTTGTTTAGTTTTTGTAATTTTTTTGTTGAATTTTTGTCACTTTTTTGTTGAATTTTTGTCACTTTTTTGTTGATTTTTTGCCACTTTTTGGTTGAATTTTTGTCACTTTTTTGTTGAATTTTTGTCACTTTTTTGTTGAATTTTTGTTACAATTTTTGTTACATTTTTGTCACTTTTTTGTTGAATTTTTGTCATTTTTTTGTTGAGTTTTTGTAATTTTTTTGTTGAATTTTTGTAATTTTTTTGTTGAATTTTTGTCACTTTTTGGTTGAATTTTTGTCACTTTTTGGTTGAATTTTTGTCACATTTTTTGTTGAGTTTTTGTCATTTTTTTCGTTGAGTTTTTGTCACTTTTTTGTTGAATTTTTGTCACATTTTTGTTGAATTTTTGTCACTTTTTTGTTGAATTTTGTCATTTTTTGTTGAGTTTTTTGTCACATTTTTGTCGCGTTTACATCCTTGTTTTCTTCTCATTTTTTGTGGCTGTTTTGGTGCTTTTTTCCCAAGAAGCTTTTTGATTAGGGTAAAGCCAAACTGGAGAAAATGGGATCCGTTCAGGTGGGAGTTACGAGGTTAAGTGTAGAGCTGAAATGACCCCCCAGGTCAGAACAGATCCCGGGGGAAGCAGATACAATGAAAACAGGCCCGAGGATGGACCCCTGTGGCACACCACACCACACCACAAGGGGCCTGAGGAGGAAACTTTGAATCGACCCTGTCCTGAGCTGAATCAAAGCCCTGGAGCTCTGGTGGAGAACCTTAAATCCACACTGGCATGAATGAGAGTCTGAGCGGTGGGATCCGTGTGTGGGACGTCCGTACTCACGCTGAAGCCCAGCTCCGTGTCCAGCGCTCGGTTCATGTGGAACTGCAGCGTGTCCTGACTCGGGCCCAGGGCGTGGGAGCCCTCGTACGCCCCGCTCAGCTTCAGCTGTGGAGAACAGCCCAGGTCTGAAACGGGACAGACGTCAGGACTTCTGAGGAGCCAGGCTGAGGTTTCTATGGAGCGAGATCTTACAGTGCGAGTGCTGCAGCTTCTGCACTTTGACGCAGAGCACGGACAGAGGACCCGCCTGCAACACACAAACTTTATTTACAAAGCGCCGGACACAACACAACACAACAAAACATAACAAATGAACAACAGCGTGGAAAAATCCATCAGCAAAACGTTTCTTAAACAACATGGGGTCAGATCTTGTGGTTCATGGCGCAGGCTGTAGAGCAGACGACTGCGCAGACGGTGGAGCTCCTTGCAATCTTCAGTGTCAGACCTGGAGCAAAAAGTGGGCAGGACAGGAGGGGGACAGACTCCATTGTGATGTTGTGGTGCCGCCCCCTCCCCATGCTTTCCCCAGACCTGCGGAAGGCGGTGGTTTGCGAGGGGGGGTTCTCTTGTACACGCGTAGATTAAAGAAATAAAAGTGTCCCTCCGCTGCTGCAGATCCAAGCTGAGCGGGCGGGACAGAGAGGCCTCGCGCTGGACACCGTTCGAATGCGCAAAGTTACGAAATGTACAGGATTTAACTGATCAGAAACTGTCATATCGGAGTTACAGAGTTATGCAGCAGTTACAAGAAAACTGTAGCTATTGGAACATTTGCGCTACAGCTGCAGGATTCAGGAGCGGCTGAATTGGAAAAAAAAAAGTTGCTCTGTGCCCTGTGAAATGCGCTTCTTTCTTTTGGACTGAGCTGTGGCTGCACAAGGAGCATCATCAGGAGGTAAAGACTGACACACGATGGAAACGTCTCCTTAAAACTCAGATCAGACCTGGTGTTGTGGCACTTGAGGCACGTGTGGTTTAGGGTGTGTGTGTTGATCTACAGTATCAAAGTAAACCCGTGCGTAACCGACGCCTAAACAGACTTTTCAAGGTAATTTCACTTTTGTTTTCAATTTGGCGTCGATTCTAAGGAAGAAGACAAGGCAGTGGGATGTAAAGAGGAACATAATGTGAAGGTGCCACAGAAGTGCTGCTTGTAATGAACCAGCCTCAGTCGCCTCTTTTTCTTAAATAACGCCCTCTCCCGTGCGGCGCAGCCTTTAGCACAAACCCTGCGCCACCTGCAAGATCGCGCGTGGACCACGTTGTGTTTTGAGCTGCGCACGGACTGCGCCAGTCACAAGATCTGGCCCAAAGTCTTCTATTGCTTTTCAAAGAGTCCACAGAGTCCAGCTCGTCTTGTTTTCTGTTCTGGGTTGTCCGTTCCCTTTCCCAGGGGGAGGACACTGAGGAGGTGGACAGTTTCAAGTACCTGGGTGTTCACCTCAACAATAAACTGGACCAACGCCCTGAACAAGAAGTGACTGTGTGGAAGCCTCTGCTCTCCTGCCGTGTGCTGGGCCCCGGGGGGACAGGAGGGTGTTAGCCAAGCTCAGCTCCGTCATGGACAAGACTGAGACACCCTCAGGTCCTTCATCCCCACTGCTCTCACACTGAACAACAAGACAGTAAAGTAACGTGTGCAATAATGCAGAATACACACAATAATCCCTGTATTTAAATCACTTTACCTGAGTCACTTTGTCAACATTTTGTTATCGTCAGTTTTCTTATTATTTACTGTTTGTACTCCCCACAAAGTCCTTGCTAGTCATTGTACAAAAGAAACCACTATTTACTATCTTATCTTATCTTATCTTATCTTATCTTATCTTATCTTATCTTATCTTATCTTATCTTATCTTATCTTATCTTATGTTATGTTATGTTATCTTATGTTATCTTATGTTATCTTATGTTATCTTATGTTATCTTATCTTATGTTATCTTATGTTATCTTATGTTATCTTATGTTATGTTATCTTATGTTATCTTATGTTATCTTATGTTATGTTATCTTATGTTATCTTGTGTTATGTTATGTTATCTTATGTTATGTTATCTTATGTTATCTTATGTTATCTTATGTTATCTTATGTTATGTTATCTTATGTTATCTTATGTTATCTTATGTTATCTTATGTTATCTTATCTTATGTTATCTTATGTTATGTTATGTTATCTTATGTTATCTTATGTTATCTTATGTTATGTTATCTTATGTTATCTTATGTTATCTTATGTTATGTTATCTTATGTTATCTTATGTTATGTTATGTTATGTTATCTTATGTTATGTTATCTTATGTTATCTTATGTTATGTTATGTTATCTTATGTTATGTTATCTTATGTTATCTTATGTTATGTTATGTTATCTTATGTTATGTTATGTTATCTTATGTTATCTTATGTTATGTTATGTTATCTTATGTTATCTTATGTTATCTTATGTTATGTTATCTTATGTTATCTTATGTTATCTTATGTTATCTTATGTTATCTTATGTTATGTTATCTTATGTTATCTTATGTTATGTTATGTTATCTTATGTTATCTTATGTTATGTTATCTTATGTTATCTTATGTTATGTTATGTTATCTTATGTTATCTTATGTTATCTTATGTTATGTTATCTTATGTTATCTTATGTTATCTTATGTTATGTTATCTTATGTTATCTTATGTTATGTTATGTTATCTTATGTTATCTTATGTTATGTTATCTTATGTTATCTTATGTTATCTTATGTTATCTTATGTTATCTTATGTTATCTTATGTTATCTTATCTTATTTTATCTTATGTTATCTTATCTTATGTTATCTTATCTTATGTTATCTTATGTTATGTTATCTTATGTTATCTTATGTTATGTTATGTTATCTTATGTTATCTTATGTTATCTTATGTTATCTTATGTTATGTTATCTTATGTTATCTTATGTTATCTTATGTTATCTTATGTTATGTTATCTTATGTTATCTTATGTTATGTTATCTTATGTTATCTTATGTTATCTTATGTTATCTTATGTTATCTTATCTTATGTTATCTTATGTTATCTTATGTTATCTTATCTTATGTTATCTTATGTTATGTTATGTTATCTTATGTTATCTTATGTTATCTTATGTTATGTTATGTTATCTTATGTTATCTTATGTTATCTTATGTTATGTTATCTTATGTTATCTTATGTTATCTTATGTTATCTTATCTTATGTTATCTTATGTTATCTTATGTTATCTTATGTTATCTTATCTTATGTTATCTTATGTTATCTTATCTTATGTTATCTTATGTTATCTTATGTTATCTTATCTTATGTTATCTTATGTTATCTTATGTTATCTTATGTTATCTTATCTTATGTTATCTTATGTTATCTTATGTTATCTTATCTTATGTTATCTTATGTTATCTTATCTTATGTTATCTTATGTTATGTTATCTTATGTTATCTTATGTTATGTTATGTTATCTTATGTTATCTTATGTTATCTTATGTTATGTTATCTTATGTTATCTTATGTTATCTTATGTTATCTTATGTTATCTTATGTTATCTTATGTTATCTTATGTTATCTTATGTTATCTTATGTTATCTTATGTTATCTTATGTTATCTTATGTTATGTTATCTTATGTTATATTTGTACATAGTCCCTTTTAAATAAATACATTTTACTCTCAGTCCGCTCTGGTCTGGAAGTGAGAAGCACAAAGCAATGAGTTTGTGATTTAAAATTCCTGATAAATGAATAAAGAGTCACAGAGGAGAAGCTTTGAAGCTCGACCGCTTCTCTTTCACTCTCACAAGTTTGTGAAACTCCCCCCTGTCCCTCCTGCCTGAGGGAAAATCCGGCCATAGAAGTTTGTTACAGACGGAAACACCAGGTTCTAAAACAGTGGGGGCTGGAAAGACTTGATACGTGTTTTTGTCGGGGAGGGACAGAGCGGAGAATGTGGAATCTGGCGGTGAAACGATGCATCTCTGCAGGTTTTATTCTGCAAAATGGACTTTTTCAAGCTTTCCATCATGTTATTATGTCATTCCCTCATTAAAAACATGGCTGAAGTGTTGCCTTGGCACATTCACGTATTTCTGAGTAATCTGTAAAAACTCTGATGGCGGCCATTTTAGGGATAGGTTTGCCTGAGTCCTCCTAGGAACGCCCCCACCTCCTGGAGACGCCTCCGAGCTTTCGTCACCAGCCGAGTAACCAACCACTGCTTATCAGCAGAACCCCCTCCCCACTGATGCCACAGACAGCGTGTGGAGGGGGCGTGTCTAAAGGCTCAGAGGTTCTTAAAGAGACAGAGGCCTATTTCAAGACATTCACTACAGCCATTTTGAGAGAGACATTTTATACAAGGCAGTTATTCTAATTTACTGCATTTACAGACCAACAGAAGGTTTGTCATCATTGTAGTGTGATATAGACTGAGGCTATGGGACTGAAGAAAGCAGAATACCCCCTCTTTAAGTTGATCAGGAGACCTTGGCCTGAAGACCGAAGGGTGCCTGACCCGACAACGCCCTGAGAGTTCATGTGGAAGCTGACGGAGACACGATGTTCTTCTGCACGACTGCACGTGCCGAAAGTCTGACAGCAGCGTTTCTGAACAATCTGAAGTCTGTTCAGAGTCGTCTTGTTCAAACAAGTGAAAACAGAATTCAATAATCGATGAGACGGGATGAAAGTGAGGATCATGTTCCTCCTTTAGACATATTTCACCGCTGATGAAAACTGTTTTTGTTCCCCTGACGACACAAGCCCAAGAAACATGTAAGTGATGTTTTACTAACACATCTGTTTCATCACCACCAGCCTCTGCACGGTGTGAACACGAGCTGATCGAGGAGGTGCTGCTTTCAGGGACCAATGGTTGAACCTGGTTTTCTCTCACTCACCAGCAGGATCCCGTTGGACGGATACTCCAGACTCTGGTCTTCACTGCAACGAGACAAACAGGAACATGAGGAACCCCAGACAATACGAGTCCTTCCTCTTCAGAAGATCCAGACTTTTACACAGAGAGTCAGACTTTTGAGCGGCTCTTCTCACCTGCTGCTCAGCTCGAACTCCATCTCCAGAACGTCCTCAGACTGAAACACAAACATCCAGACACAGTGTTACCTCCAAGTGTGTTGACTCAAGAAAATATCACGTTTAGACCATTTCGACAAATAAAGAAGGCTACAAAATCTCATAAGAAACTCCACGAAATGAGTCCAAGAGGCAACGACGACTCATCAGGAGGTCACCAGAGAACCCAGCAGGACGTGTGAAGATCTGCAGCTTCATGGGCTCAGTCTAAGTCCATAACTATAAGACACGGAGCAAAACTGGCCTCCAGAGAGAGAGGGGAAAACCACTGCTGACAGAGAAGAACCCAACAGCCAAGAACATCTGGACGATTCTCAAGACTTTTAGAGAAATGATCTGTGGACATGTGACTGAGGGTCATGTGACTGAGGGTCATGTGACTGAGGGTCATGTGACTGAGGGTCATGTGACTGAGGGACATGTGACTGAGGGACATGTGACTGAGGGTCATGTGACTGAGGGTCATGTGACTGAGGGTCATGTGACTGAGGGTCATGTGACTGAGGGTCATGTGACTGAGGGTCATGTGACTGAGGGACATGTGACTGAGGGACATGTGACTGAGGGACATGTGACTGAGGGACATGTGACCGAGGGACATGTGACTGAGGGACATGTGACTGAGGGACATGTGACTGAGGGACATGTGACTGAGGGTCATGTGACTGAAGGACATGTGACTGAGGGTCATGTGACTGAGGGTCATGTGACTGAGGGACATGTGACCGAGGGTCATGTGACTGAGGGACATGTGACCGAGGGTCATGTGACTGAGGGACATGTGACTGAGGGACATGTGACTGAGGGACATGTGACTGAGGGACATGTGACTGAGGGTCATGTGACTGAGGGAGTTTTTGACACATTTTGTTGAATTTTTGTAATTTTTTTGTTGAAATTTTGTCACATTTTTGTCACATCTTTGTTGAATTTGTGTCACTTTTTGGTTGAGTTTTTGTCATTTTTTTGTTGAAATTTTGTCATTTTTTTGTTGAAATTTTGTCATTTTTTTGTTGAAATTTTGTCATTTTTTTGTTGAAATTTTGTCACATTTTTGTTGAGTTTTTGTCATTTTTTTGTTGAAATTTTGTCTTTTTTTTGTTGAATTCTTGTCACATTTTTGTCACATTTTTGTTGAATTTTTGTCACATTTTGTAGATTTTTTATAATTTTTTTGTTGATTTTTATTTATTTTTTTGTTGAATTTTTGTCACTTTTTGGTTGAGTTTTTGTCATTTTTTTGTCGAAATTTTGTCATTTTTTTGTCGAAATTTTGTCATTTTTTGTCGAGTTTGTATCACATTTTTGTTGAATTTTTGTCACATCTTTGTTGAATTTGTGTCACTTTTTGGTTGAGTTTTTGTAATTTTTTTGTTGAATTTTTCCAATCCAATCCAATCCAACTTTATTCATAATGCACTTTAAAAACAACATCGTTGACCAAAGTGCAGAACACAACAGCAAAAGGTCACAGTAAAAATTAAGAGCACATATGTAAAAAGAGTACAAGGAATACAGGCAAAAAGATAAAATACAAAAGATTCTTAACTAAAAGCAACAGTAAACAGATAAGTTTTAAGAGCCGACTTAAAAACAGAAAGTGACTCGGCCTGTCTAAGGTGCGAGGGCAGTGCATTCCATAATGACGGGCCTGCAACTGAAAAGGCACGATCGCCTCTCAGTTTCCTTTGAGACCTTGGGACGACTAACAAAGATTGGTCTCCCGACCTGAGGCTGCGAGCCGGAGTGTGAGGCTGAATAAGGTGGGACAGGTACGAAGGTGCAAGGCCATGAAGGCATTTAAAAACAAATAGGAGTATTTTAAAGTCAATGCGGCTACGGACAGGGAGCCAATGTAAGGACTTTAAAACAGGCACTCTGTTTGTCACTTTTTGATTGAGTTTTTGTCACTTTTTGGTTGAATTTTTGTCACATTTTTGTTGAAATTTGTTCACATTTTTGTTGAGTTTTTGTCACATTTTTGTTGAATTTTTGTCACATTTTTGTTGAATTTTTGTAATTTTTTTGTTGGATTTTTGTCCCTTTTTTGCTGAAATTTTGTCACATTTTTGTTGAGATTTTGTCATTTTTTTGTTGAGTTTTTGTAATTTCCTTGTTGGGGTCATGTGACTGAGGGACATGTGACTGAGGGACATGTGACTGAGGGACATGTGACTGAGGGACATGTGACTGAGGGTCATGTGACTGAGGGACATGTGACTGAGGGTCATGTGACCGAGGGTCATGTGACTGAGGGAAGGTCTGACCTCGGGGCTCAGGCTGAAGACTTTGCTGAGTCTGGAGTCCATGTCCAGAGTCCCCAGGTCCAGCAGGACGGTGGAGACCAGGTCGTCTCTGGAGAGCAGGTCCTCATCAAACAGACTGATCTCCAGGACGTTCTGCAGGAGACGGAGCAGAGTTCAGATCCGCGTGTGTCTGAATAAACTGAACACCTCACCTTGGTCTGGGTGGGGACCCTGAAGCTGAAGCCTTCGTTCCACGTCGGGCGGTTGCTGTTGTTGATGGTCTTGGTTCTGCGAGTCGTGGCGGCTGCCGTCGGTAACGTCAGAGTCACGTACAAGTCCGACTTTGACCCTGAGGAAAGACCGGACTCAGAGGTGAAGCAGGGCTAAACCGGCTGTAGACGAGACTTTGCTGCCAACAGGGGGCGCTAAACCACATCCCTTCATGTCCACCAGGAAATGTGTTAAAGGAAACTTACAATCGGGAGAGAAAAGAAACGGAAACGCTTCTAAACCTCAACCCACTCGCAGTTCTGAAGTGTCTTTATATCTGGAAGTCTCTTTGGGAAGCTTCTGTTTCACTCGTCATATCACTTGTAAGTGTTTGATTTACAAAGGTTTGCATCTCCATTTGCACTCAACAGTGGAGCATCATCTAGTTACTTTCAAAACCAAGAAGTAGTCAGTAATCTGGTCAGGGCGGCACGGTGGCGCAGCGGTTAGCGCTCTCGCTTCACAGCTAGAAGGTCCGGGTTTGATTCCCACCTGCACGGGGCCTTTCTGTGTGGAGTTTGCATGTTCTCCCCGTGTCTGCGTAGGTTTCTTCCAGGTACTCCGGTTTCCCCTACCACTAAAAACATGCACAATAGGCCAGGATGAATGATGTGTGTGAGTGATTAGGTGTGTTTAAGATGCCGTTGTGTCTCGCCTGGATGATTGGCGAGAGTAGCCGGCGCAACGGGGGGCGGAGAAAAAAAGTCTGAAGCCAATCCGACCCTCCACATGCAGAACAACGAGAGCCTCAGATCAGCAGCGTCTCGTTCAGATATCGCGTTCATTTAAAGTTGATCCTAAATAAAAGTCCTTCACCTCCTGCTCTGTTTCCTTTACTCCAGAGACATCATTCTTCATCAGAGGAAACTTTCCCATTCGTTTGTTTGTTCAAGTTTGTGAGATAAAACACGTCCTTTTAAATCATAGTTTGTTCTGAAAAGCATCAAACATGAGCATAGTTTCAGTCATAGTTTATTTGTTCAGATCTAAAGAGGAGAGAGGAAGGGGCGGAGCATGTTTCTGATCACACAGACTCGTGTCCAATCACCTGAGCGTGAGGACAGGTGGGTGTTTTCCCATCATGCACTGGGCCGTGGAGCCGCTGCAGTTCCTCTGGAGAGATGCAGCGGCTGATCCAGTCGGCTGCTCTCGTCGGGGTCTCAGATCTTTCCGAGCCCCACGTGCCCGTGACATCAGAGCCTCTGGAGCAAGAACAGAAATCTAACCTGCACCGAGAGTCTGCAGTCGCTGTAAAACTGCGTCCGCCTCGCTCATCTCAAACACACCTAATGTATGGTGGTGTCAGAGGGTCCGTTGGCGCAGACGTGTGTAGTCGCGAAAGCGCTTCTGACAGTCTCTCCCAGGGGAAACTGAAGCTACAAACGTAGTTTACACCACCCAGTTTGGAGTGAATGTACAATTGTCTCATGTAAAGCGCTTTGTGACTATATGTCTGTGAAAGGAGCTGTATAAATCTTCAAAGATCTTCTACTTTTTCAGGTTAATCTGTGGCAGATCAGTGACAACAATGAACTCACAGTAGTCTCCGTCGGTGTGAGTCGTGGCTCGGAGGACGGTCACGTTCAGGGTGCAGTACGTCACAGACTCCACCTGAAACCCATGAAGAAGACGGACTCGTTCACCTAAACCCATGAAGAAGAACCCATGAAGAAGACGGACTCGTTCACCTAAACCCATGAAGAAGAACCCATGAAGAAGACGGACTCGTTCACCTAAACTCAGGGGCGGACTGGGACTGGAAAACGGCCCTGGACTCTGACCAGCCTGGCCCAAATTAGCGTCAATGCGACACTTCTTGACCAAAGAGCAACAGCGTAATGCCTGATTTGAAAGCTAAGACCTACAAAAGTGATTGAAACTTTTTGTCACGTCGCTGCATTTTTGTCACATTTTTGTCATGTTTTTTGTGGGGGTTTTTTGTGTGTATTTGTTGTGTATTCGTCACTGTGTTGTGTTTTTGTCATGTTATTATGGCTATTTTGTTGGTTTTTCATTGCTTTTCTTCATTGCTTTGTTGTGTTTTTGTCATGTTTTTTTTTTTCACTCTGTGTTTTTTTGTTGCTTTGTAGTTGTGTTTTCGTCACACTTTTGTTGTGTTTTTGTGAATTTTTTGTTGGTTTTTCATAGCTTTTTATCGTTGCTTTTTTGTCATGTTTTTTGTTGCTTTTCCGGCACATTTTCTGTTTTCATCCTCGTCGCTATTTTGATGCTTTTCTTGTAAGCTTTTAGATTTAGGTAAAGCTCGGTTAAGGCGGGGGATAAGAGGAGAAAATTGAGAGGCCGGACCGGTCCCGCCTCAACCGAGCTTTACCCAAATCTAAAAGCTAAAAAGAAAAGCATCAAAATAGCGAGAAAAAGAGGAAAAGAAAACAAAACAAAAATGTGCCGGAAAAGCAACAAAAAAAAGTGACAAAAAATGTGATGAAAAGTCAACAAAAACACGACAACAAAGCAACGAAAAAAGCAACAAAAAATTATAGGAAAAATGTGACAAAAACACAACAAAAATCCACAAAAAAGCAATGAAAAAACAACAAAAATATCACAAAAAAAGCGGCGACTTGACAAAAAGCTTCCATCACTTTTGTAGGTCTCAGCTTTCAAATGAGGCGTTATGCTGTTGCTCTCCGGTCGAGAAGCTTTTAGATTTGGGTAAAGCCGAACTGGAGAAAATGCGCTCCGTGAAGGCGGGTGGTAAGGGCACATTTACACTCATTTGGGCCGGGCTGGTCAGAGTCCAGGGCTGTTTTTCAGTCCCAGTCCGCCCCTGTCGTTGCTAAACGTAAGCTCAGGCTTTGTCCTACCAGGCCTCGAACGTGATGTTTTCTTTTATAGATGTAGAAGTTGCCTCTCGGGCATTATTGCTTTGGTTACGCAATGTAAACTAGCAGTTAAAGGAACAGGCCACCGTTTTTCCACACTGAGATATGTTCTTACCTGAGCTGTGACGAGTTCTTTAGGACCTGTCTGATCTTCAGTCACGTAAACACAGCGCAGACGGCGTTAGCATTTAGCCTCTCCCTCTCTCCTCTATAGCTCCAAAACAGGTCAAGATAGAAGCTACCAAGCTCTTCCACGTTTCCCCTATTTAAATATGGTTACGTGAAGTGTTCCACTACAAAGTATAATTACACACATTTAAACAATGTGGATTTTCTAAGCGGATAAAAGGAGGGACTATATTGTAAGGCGTAATAATACCAGGAGTAGCTAGAAATCCGTGCAGTAATATCTTCACTTTACTGTGCGGATGCCAAATTACCATATTTAAATAGGGAAAACGTGGAAGAGCTTGGTAGCTTCTATCTTGACCTGTTTTGGAGCTATAGAGGAGAGAGGGAGAGGCTAAATGCTAACGCCGTCTGCGCTGTGTTTACGTGACTGAAGACCAGACAGGTCCTAAAGAACTCGTCTAAGGTAAGAACATATCTCAGTCTGGAGAAACACCGGCCTGTTCCTTTAAGGGGAGACATTGCAGTGAAATCTACATGTTTTAGGCTTTGGGCAAATTCTTTTAAAGCTGAGGTACCGGATTTTTCCTGCACAAACTAGCTCGACTGACTTCTTCACAGCAGATTGTTTAGTAATTAGGTAATTTACTCGTTTCTAGCTCTCACAATCCCCCCTGCATGTTCGAATTGTTCATTTTTTTTACATGCATGCGTCGCCTTGCCACACGTCTCAAGCCTGTGCAGCTTCGGGCGGTGACAAAGTGATTCATGTAGATTCTGCTTCTGTTGCCCAATAAAAAAGTGGATGGAGACCACACAGCGAGGTTTACTACACACTCTGTGGAGGTGGAAACAAATGTACTTTACAACAGCAAAAAGTCAGATACTGCAGCTTTAACAAACAAACTTTCACCTGGAAACTCCCAGATAATCCCTGATCTACACAACATGTTTAAATATTCAGTGAGCCAAAGCATCTCCACATCTGCAGCTCTTTAACCCCTTAACTCCCACCTGAACCGAGCACATTTTCTACAGTTTGGCTTTACCCCAATCCAAAAGCTTCTGGAAAAAAGCTGTGAAAATAGCGACAAAACTGAGACGAAAACAATGATGGAAATGTGACAAAAAAGTGAGAAAACATTGACAAAAAAGTGATTAAAAATTTATGAAAAAGTGGCAAAAATGTCACATAAATGTCACAAGAAATTGACAAAAATGTGACAAAAGTGACAAAAAATGACAGAAATGTGCTTAAAAAAAATTTACAAAAAAATTGACGAAAAAATGACAAAAAAATGACTTTTTTTTTTTTTTTACAAAAATGTGATTAAAATTTGGCAAAAAAATTACAAAAAAATGACCAAATAAAAAAGACAAAAAAAAATTGATAAAAAAATGACCAAACAATGACAAAAATGTGACAAAAAATTACATAAAAATACAAAAATGTGACTAATTTTTTTTAGAAAAATATGACAATTGTAACAAAAAATGTGACAAAAATGAGATATAAATTTGACAAAAAATTACAAAAAATGGACAAAAAAATTACGAGAAATGACAAATAAAGTTACAAAAATGAGTTGAATACCCAACGAAAAAATGATGAAAAAAAAAAATCTGATGATTTGAGGAAAAAGATCCTTTCGGTTCAGGCGGGAGTTAAGAGGTTAAAATACTATATATATAAAACCTTCAATGCAACAGATTTCCTTCTCATATTTATGTGAGTAATCTACAGTAATCCCTCTGCTGCCTGTGACACTGATACAGAACTCTGGAGAATCACACAAACTAAACAGAGATTTACATAATACATGTTAGTATGTGCTGACCTTAAAGGGCGGTGACCTCAGAGGCGGACCCCTGGAATAAAGACATTCGATAAGTCACATATTCAGATTTAAACAGTAATAGTAAAGTCTGGGTCTTACCGGGGGAAGAGCTGGGACGCCATGTCTCTGCAAAACAACAGCAGGATCAGACTGAGCCTCAGACTGAGCCTCACACTGAGCCTCACACTGAGGTAAAGGGGGGGGGGAAGAGGAGCGCGAGGGGCGTGCGGGACCAGAAACACCCACATGTTTCTGCTGCATGTGGAGAGTCTCTGTCTCCCCCTGGTGGACGCTCACGGGGACGAGCACTTAATGTAATGTAATTCCCTGTTTGGCTTTTGTTTTTTATATTATTTTGTATTTGCTCAAAAGGAGGAGCCGGACCAAGAGCTTCTGAGCGCCCGCCCCCAAAATCAGGACAGTTACAGTTACATTGTTGAGACGCCAATTATTTCCCAGACTTAGAGCGATGACATCACCACAAAACGGCAGCTGGGTCCAGAGCCGGTGCTGGCCCATCTGGGGCCCTAAGTAAAACAACGGTTCCTCCTCAACTCAGACCCCGCTCCCTGTGTGAGAACCACTCAACACTAAACCAGTGGTTCTCAGCCTGGGGGCTGGGACTATTTTATTGTAGAATGTGTTTGCTATTTTACCAGAGTGCCATTATTTGTTCGTAGTTTGATGAATTTCATTTTAGCCTTTTGTTTTTTTTCTTTGTTTTTTAAGAATTATGAAGTCTACTATATCTATTTCTCACGGTGTGACCCGAGTGGGGGTCACAAACCCCTTTAGCTGTTAAAATGGGGGTTGCAGCGCCAAAAGGTTGAGAACCACTGCACTAAACCACTGTGAGACTGAGATTTAGGACGACTACTAGTCTATTTCCCAGCTTTTTAAAATGGTAAATGGCAAATTATTATTTCTGTCTGACCTTTGAGAACTAGTGAGTCGCCCAATTCGTTTTAGACTGTGCACATTCAGAGAACCAGAGTTACTGTAAGTAACCGTGTGGATTCAACTCATCTTTGAGACAAAATGGCCCCGTAATAACGAGATGATTAATCAGCGAAACAACAGCGTAGTTTGACTGAGATGTGGGGCCCTTGTGGCTGCGGGGCCTTGTGGCTGCGGGGCCCTACGCACCTTGCATAGTTTGCCTGTAGGAAAAACCGGCTCTGACTGGGTCACGTGACAACATTCTATTAGGCAGGGGTAGGCAACGTCAGGCCCGAGGGCCAAATCCGGCCCTTCAGCACAGCACCTCTGGCCCTCAAGATGATATTGTGAAATGTGTTATATATTATAAATCAGAGAATACTTTTAACAATATTAGAGTTAAACGGGAGGGAAAAAATGTAGAAATACTGTCAATGCAGTTAAGTCATATATTATGTACAACACAATATATGGTTCCTTAAAACGATTATTCTGGAAAAAGAATAATTGTTTTAAGGAAGAAATGGCATAAATCTACTTGAATGAACAGATTAAATCTAAGGTTTGGGTAGATTTGTTCTGATGAGATAAAACCTTTAGTCGTCGTTATTCTCTTAATTCAGATAATTTTGTGTCATTTCAAGTGAAAAACAATTATTTGTGTGATTTTAAGTGTGTTTTATTCTCGTCGGCGCTTTAGCATTTGTGTCTTACTTCAAACCGACTGAAATTCAACATAGAAGAACTTTAATTCAAGCCATTGAATTTAAGACGGTCATGTTTCCAGTGCTTTACTTTGGGCTGATAATCATCAGTCTCGGTCTGTTTACAATAAAGAAATTCGGCCTCAGCCAAGACCACTTGCCTCCCCCTGATATAAAGCCTATGCTTTAATCTCTTCACCCCCACTTTAACTATGTGCGTTTTCTCCAGTTCGGCTTTACCCAAATCCAAAAGCTTCTTGACTGGAGCCTCCAGGCCAGTGTAACGCCTCATTTGAAAGCTAAGACCAACAAAGCTGATTGTCAGGGATCTTTGTCCTCACGTCGCTGTTCTCATTTCTAAGCCATTGTGCTGAGAAACAATTACAAAGTTCACTGAGGTTTTCAAAGATCCATGAGAAAAAACTGTTCTTGGAATCAAAAGTCATTAAACTCACTGACCTTGTAGATGATCAAACAGCCCAAATAATGTTCAGAGAACAGCAGAATATCTGACCAAAAAATAAAACATTTCTCACACGACGAACCGTGTAAAGCCTCAGGATCAGCCGAAGACCAAACCTTTACTTTTATTATGAAAGTTTTTATGTTTCCATTGTCGGTGCCAAGACCTTGTTTTTATTACTATTTATTTATGTTCTTTTGAGTTTTGAGAAAGTCCATATGAACAGCAGTGTTTCCCCACCAGGCCCCGCCCCCGTCAAGCCACGCCCCCACCCCGCCATCAGCACCCCCGCCCTGTCAGGCCCCGCCCCGCCCTGCCAGGCCCCGCCCCTTTTGGCCTTTTGTGATGCAGCGCCAATCACCGATGGATAAAACGAGCGTCTTTACCAAATCGGTTCCGTTAATCCGGGTTTTCCGAGTCCGTGTTTTCATTGATCCGGTCCGGGTTTTGCGCTGAAGTGTCGCGCGCAGACTCAGGCCACGCGGTCGTGTTTAAAACAGATCAGAGAAACAGGGAAAGAGCCGGAGCTGCTGCTACAGAGAGAGTTTAACTAATAACATTTACATGAAGAGCCTTTGGGCTCAACATGTTACACGTATGTGTTTAAGCATGATCTGTTTCACAACAGTCACTGACGTGAGGCTGATGTTTTACGTCACGCTGAGTTTGTTTTAAGCAGAACACGGACCTGTTACACGTGTCCTGTTAGAATCAACTGTGGAACTGATGAATATGGAACATGGAAAACGCAAACATCCGTGGGAAAATTACTGAATGGTAATAATAGTATTGCAGTATTACATACGTTTACATAACATAGTTACCTACAGTAAAATACTTTATATTTTCTTAAACTTACTTAAACAAGTATCATGTAGGAATTCAAACAATAAAAACACTTTACACAAAGATGTTTAATAATCTTTGTTTCACAGAGACTTTTCAGTCAGAGAAAGGGTTTGGCCTTTGCAGTTTATGTTGATGCACTTTCATTAAATACAATAAATATATATTTTTAAAATATATTTACAGTTCGCAGTT
>NC_136863.1:2060788-2083806 GCF_951799975.1 Gobius niger | reverse complement strand
TTTAATCTGAACCTCTTCCCACCCGCCTGAACCACATGCATTCTGTCTTTGGCTGTTATATAGGCCTGTGTAGCACCTCATTTAAAAGCTAAGACCCACAAAACTGATCTTTTTCCTCGCGTTGTTGCGTCACCTTTTGTATGTTTTTCTTTCTTTCTTTTTGTCATTTTTAGTTGATTTTTTATCATTTTTTGTTGAATTTTTGTTGATTTTTTGTTGATTTTTTGTTGATTTTTTGTTGAATTTTTGTCACTTTTTTTATTTAATTTTTGTCACTTTTTGTTGATTTTTTGTCATTTTTTTGTTGAATTTTTGTCACATTTTGATTGAATTTTTGTCACATTTTTATTGAATTTTTGTCACATTTTTGTTGAATTTTTGTAATTTTTTGTTGAATTTTTGTCACATTTTTATTGAATTTTTGTCATTTTTTGTTGAATTTTTGTCATTTTTTGTTGAATTTTTGTCACTTTTTGTTGAATTTTTGTCACATTTTTATTGAATTTTTGTCACTTTTTGTTGAATTTTTGTCATTTTTTGTTGAATTTTTGTCACTTTTTGTTGAATTTTTGTCACATTTTTATTGAATTTTTGTCACATTTTTATTGAATTTTTGTCACAATTTTGTTGAATTTTTGTCACATTTTTATTGAATTTTTGTCACATTTTTGTTGAATTTTTGTCATTTTTTGTTGAATTTTTGTCACATTTTTATTGAATTTTTGTCATTTTTTGTTGAATTTTTGTCATTTTTTGTTGAATTTTTGTCACATTTTTATTGAATTTTTGTCACTTTTTGTTGAATTTTTGTCATTTTTTGTTGAATTTTTGTCACTTTTTGTTGAATTTTTGTCACATTTTTATTGAATTTTTGTCACATTTTTATTGAATTTTTGTCACTTTTTGTTGAATTTTTGTCACATTTTTGTTGAATTTTTGTCACATTTTTATTGAATTTTTGTCACATTTTTGTTGAATTTTTTGTCATTTTTTGTTGAACCCGCCTAACCCTGCTTTACATTTAAAGTTTGCTGCACATGCGCCTCTACATCTGGTTCTATCATCTGTGTTAGCGTCACAGCGCCTCCCACAGGCCTGGAGGATGAACCACAGACCTGACTCGACCCGTGTGGAGGCTCACGTTTCCTGAGCTGCTTCAGGATCACAGAGGAAGTTTCTGAAAACATAAGCGTCTCGTCTTCATATGGATATAGTTGGATCTGGTCTCAGTCCATAATCGTAAGGTTCCTCAGCGATGCAGAGGGAAAAGAAAAGGCGTTTCCTTCTCTTCAGACTTTGGTAGGGCTGGGTACCGTTACCTTTTTTTTCATACCGGTACTTTAACGATACTTTTTCCGGTACCGATACTTAATTATTTTTCATATAGAACCATAAAAATGATGAATAATGTTAATGTATTATTTTCCTTCCATTTAATTTCTTTTACATTTGTATTAGTTGTTTGAGATGAAACTTCCTTTAGCAACAGGCGGAAAAAAACTTTCCACGTTTCTTATTCCAACAATTTAAAAGAAAAATGTCCCCCCTAAATTTTTCTTCAAGTTTTTACCCATTTTGTTTTGTGTTTTTTTTTCTCCCAATTTTCCCCTTTTTTCTATTTTTCCCCCAAATTTACCCCACAATTTTTTTTCTTCCATTTTTTTCCACGTTATTTCCCTTTTTGATATTTTTCCCAAATTTAACCAAATTTTTCCCACTATTTGCCCTTTTTTTTCTTTTCTTTTTTTTACCTGTCTTTCACTTTTTTTTTCTTAAATTAAATTTGCATAACCAACAGCATAAAAACTTGAATATAAAGATTTTATATTTCTTTTCGGTGCCTCCTTTCGATACTTTTATTTTTCCGATACCGGTAGTACCTAAACCTTCATTTTCGACACCGCACTGGCATCGTTTAGTCTCGGTCAGTCCTGTAAATCGATGCGGCGGCGTGACGTTCCACCTGCAGAACGCCGAGTAAACACCGAGTAACGTTTGTCTTTGTCAAATAACGTTAATGCAGCTCATTTCATCTTATTTGTGAATGGCGGCTTCCAGAAGTTTTGGCCGTTACACATTGGTACTTTATTTGCTATTGAAAACAGTTATTAATTATATTCACATTCTGGAATTTCTGAATACATGATTAAATGTATGTAAATGAAGAGTCGTCCTGACTGTTCTTAGGAGCAACGTTTTCAGCGAAGAACAAGTTTTGTCAATGTGAAAAACCTTTGTTAAGAAGGAGGTGCTGTGATAATAATAATAATGATGGAGTAACAATGGAGTGAATGTCCGATTGTCTCATGTAAAGCGCTCGGTGATATGTCTGTGAAAGGCGCCATTTAAATAAAGATCTTCTTCTCTAAAGACAGACAGTTATTATTACATTTAACCCCTTAACTCCCACCTGCACCGAGCACATTTTCTCCAGTTTGGCTTTACCCCAATCCAAAAGCTTCTGGAAAAAAGGTGAGAAAATAGCGACAGAACTGAGACGAAAACAATGATGGAAATGTGACAAAAAGTGAGAAAAATGTCACAAAAAAATGACCAAAAAATGACCAAAAAATGACAAAAAAGTGACAAAAAAGTGCCAAAAAAATGACAAAACAATGACAAAAAATTACAAAAATGTCACCAAAAATTGACAAAAATTGACGAAAAAATGATGAAAAAGTGCCAAAAATGTCACAAAAATGTCACAAAAACTTGACGAAAATTTACAAAAATTTGATAAAAATTTGACTAAAAATGACATAAAAAATGACATAAAAATGACATAAAAATGACATAAAAAATGACGACAAAATGACAAAAGTGTGAAAAAATGTGACAAAACATTTACAAAAAATGACAAAAACTTGACGGAAAAATGACCAAAAAAAAAATGATGGAAAAAAAATCTGATGACGTGAGGAAAAAGATCCATTTAGATGAGTTTTGTAGGTCTTAGCTTTCAAATGAGGCGTTACACTGGCCTACAGGATTTGGGTAAAGCTGAACTGGAGAAAATGCTCTCAGTTCAGGCGGGAGTTAAGAGGTTAAATACAGTTAAATCCACACCCTGGTGGATTTTTTGGCCAAGTATATGAATGAAAACACTAAAGCTTCTTTTTAGTCCTGGTCAATGATGTGAACACATTCCAAATCACCACAACAAAAGAAAACACCAAAATGACCCTGTTGAAAAGTTCACTATCGTTATCGCAGTTACTTCAGTCTCGTTCAGCCGTTCAGATCTTAATGAATCAGGCAGTCGTGAGATCCTGAAGAACCATACCTGAAACCCCTGTGAAGATACTCACACAGATCTGACCCGTGTTTTCAGAAACTACACGCTTCGCTTCCGAATGAGGCAAAAACAAATGAAAGAATGTGACAAAACTGGAAAAGCTGAGTCTTACGATCTTCTCCTCGCTGCCCGGAGGATTCCTGAGGAAAACACAGAGCGGCGCGAACAGCACGTCCAGGAGGCCGATGATGAGCATGAGCCACGGGAACCCGAGGGTCTCAGCGACGGTGCCCCCGATGGACGGACCTGGTACAGAGAGAGAATGAACTTCAAAGGTGCTTCATAGAACTGGGCCACACTGAAGGGATACTGGGGACTTTCCCGATTCTGCAAACATCAGAAATCTGAAAAAAAAAAAAGTGCTGCAGAACTTCAAGAGGCAGTTTTCTCACCGAGTGCAAAGGCCAGGCAGAACGCCACGTCACCGATGGCATAGACGCTCCCGTAAACCGACACGTGCCGCAGGTCCACCAGGTAACCCATGATGGGCATCATGGAGGAGTCCACCATACCTGAAACACGAGGAACTGTCATTACATTTAATAAACTACCATCGAGGAGTCCACCATACCTGAAACACGAGTAACAGTCATTACATTTAATAAACTACCATCGAGGAGTCCACCATACCTGAAACACGAGAAACAGTCATTACATTTAATAAACTACCATCGAGGAGTCCACCATACCTGAAGCTCCAGGATCCATTTTATTTCAGTTCTTTGAGGGTTTCTGGATGGAATGTAAACCATTGAAACAGGTCCATCAGCAGTGAAAACCTACCAGAAACCAAACTTTTGCTGCATGAAACTGAAAGCAGCCTCACTGTGTTTAGTCCTGACTCTGGGAACCACCAGGAGGCCCCTCCCCTCCCTGAGATGGTTCATACGGCTCTAACATGTCAGAGATGGACCATGGAGAGTCTGTTCTCAGCACTGGACTAATGTGGTCGTGTTTCCTGGTTCTGGTCAGGACTCGAGCAGGACAGACTTGATTTTTTTGGGTTCTAGTGACAGAGCTTCAAGATGACCAATGACAACCTCTCTGTGTCTTTGTGCCGATGGTCTCCGTGTTATCAGTAGTGACTGGAGGAAGTTGTTTTGATCCACACACGGATCTGTTTGAGCATCTACAGCCACTGGGTCACAGGTTGCATAAGTAAGGATTAAACACCTCAGAGCTGCGTTAGACGGTTCTAATGCCCGACACAGTGTTGTTCCTCCTGCATTATAACGTCTAACGCGGCTCCTCGTTGTTTAATCCGCTTATACCAGGGTCCCACAAACGTAATTAGCCGGTCACTGAAGGCTGGTCTCAGAGCGAGTCATTCTCCGCAGCTATAGAGTTCGGGAATGTGACGTCATATCGCTAAGCATTATGGGATGAGCAGCAATTGTAAACTAATGGAGATTTTAAAAGTTAAAATACTGGAGTTATTGTTCACATTAAAACACTTGGACACCACAGTGAGTTAGATGTTTTTACCAGCAGTGACTCGGCAGCGAACGGAGCTGTTCCACGGCTATTTCTCCACTTTATAAACTGTTTTTTGCTAATGTTAGTCAATGGAAATGTATGCTAACAGCTGCAAAGATGGCGGATCTCCATGGTAACTGTGGAATTTCCCGAACTCTATTACGAGGATCAACGACACAACATCAGCACAGAATCACAACACAACAGGACTAACCCGGAAACACTTTTCCCTGGAAGGAAACACCGATATGCGGCACTCGTGGGCAGGAGTTATTTACCTTTTACAAGGTTTAACCTGAAGCTAAAGCTAGCTAGCTCAACCAGCTCACCTGTTTATGGAAACAGCTGCGGTGGAGTCGCTCACACCTGGGCCCCCCCAACTCAAACTTTTATGTTTGACTTTACTAATCCAGACAAATATGCTTCAATGCAGGATCATTTTATGTACGCCTGAAAATGATGAATAGCCTTAACCGTTTCCAATAGAAATGTAAAGCTCATATGTTATTAACAGTAGCTAACCTAGCTGCTCACTCTCCTCTACAAACATTTAGCAAACACTAAATCCATCTCATACGTTCCTGTCAGTCACTAATGACGCCTTTATCTGGTTCAGCTGTGTCATGCGTTGCTATGGCGACGCCACAGCGGAGTGACATCCCAGTGATTTAACTACCGGACTACATGTGCGGTTACACCAAAATAATGCACCAGCCAATCAGAGTCCAGTATTCACCCAGACCATGGTATCATGTACCTTTAACATGCACTGTCCCGACCAAATCAGAACATCCAGACTCATGAAGACTGCTGACACCGCCATAGCGCCCCCTACAGTCAGTCCTGCCACCTCTGACTGATACTTGTGTCATAAAAAGAGAAAGAAAGAACTGACCGAGGGCGAATCCCACTGCGAGGTTGGGCAGGATGAGGCCGTACATGTCTCTGGCCAAAGGCACCTGGAAAACCACAGGCGCTTTAGATTCACGGCTTCATTTACAGGACAAGAGTCAGGTCAGATTTAACCATTCATTTTCACATTCGATAAATAAATAAAACAAATTAAACTAATGACTTTACAGTATCTCCCCCTGACGACCGGCCCATTTCCAGTCAAATATATCGGTGACTCACACAGATGACGCTGAATCCCACCAGGACCATCCCGATCAGAGCACACAGCCACCTGCAACACACGGAGAGCTTTAACCTCACTGGAGAACCTCTGTCCAGCTGTGAAGCCCAGGGCTGGAGCCGTCGTCCTGTTGGAGCAACATTTAGCTGTAGAACGTTTACAAAGGCACCAGGATTTACAGCTGTTTAAAACGTGTCTAAAGTGCAATGCTTTTTAATGGGAAACTAGCTTGTTCGGCCGCCCCTGTATGGAGGTGCTACAGCAAAACTCTGCTACAAGCGGCCATTGGGTTTTCCCCAAATCTAAAGCTTCATGTTCACAGTGGCGCCTCAGAGGTCTGTGTCCCGCGCTAAAGTAAAGGCGGAGTCTGACCTGCCCCAGCGGAGAGCCAGCGTCCCGAAGACGTTGGCCCCGACGAGGTACGAGAAGGAGGCCGGGAGGAACACCACGCCTGGAGACCACAGAGTCAGATTCAAATCAGACTCAAACAAAAGCAGTTCCTCTTATAATGAAACTGAGCAACATTAGGCTGAAACCGTCACATTTAGAAACGATTAACATGTGGGAAGCTGCGTCTCGGATCAGGGACGTTTGGGGAAAGTAAATACCGAGCTGCCATTCCTGGGCGCACATGGTCTCCATCATCCAGAGGGGCAGAGTGGGCTCCATCATCGCGATGCCCATGTTCCCGAAGCAGATGGCGCCTGAAACACACACAGGACACGTGTGGCACTAGGTGTTTTCTTTTTTAGATTCAAATAGTTGCCCCCCCCCCCATTAAAAACTCTTTAAGTTCATTTAACTAAGTTTAGACACTGTTTATAATTGTTTACTTTATGCAATGTTAAGGTTTTACTGTTTTATGAGACATGCAATGTAAGCTGGTTGGAAAAACGCACACATGAACAGTAGCAAAAAAATAATAAAAATAGTTAAAATAGTTCTCAAGACAGAGCGAATCTAAACAAGACTTAAAAATGCATATAACTGAAAGAATCTTATCTGCACTCTTGCCTCTTACTGTAATTGATTAATTCTATGTTGATGTTTTTATTGATTGTATTTGTTTTCTTATATTTATGCAACTGTGAAGCACTTTGAATTGCCTCGTGTATGAATTGTGCTCTACAAATAAACTTGCCTTGCCTTGCCTAGCAGAGTCTCTCCTGCACCTTTTAGATTACGTTTTGTTTAGTTAGGAAGTGTTTCGTAAACTTTATTTTGTTTAAGACGAGTACCAGACCAAGTTAGTGTTTCTAAGATGGCGGACGTTGGTCCAATGGTTACCGCAGTTACCGAGAAAAATACCATTTGATACTGTACGAGATTGTGTTCAAATATGAAATAAGTGCTCGGATATGCGTAGTAGTGCTGTGCTAGGGGCAGTTTGTGTGGTAGGGATTTCCAGATGAACCTTTTTAGTGTTTTGTTGCCACCATGAGCACATCAGTTATGTGCACGGCAAAGCTACTAGCGCACGTGTGCTAAGGCAGGAAAATGGAGTCACACAGTACATTAACAGTAGGTCACGTTTCAAGTAATGTAATGGTACAGTAGAACGGTAGTGACAAAAGATACATACATGATTGAAAGGTAGTTAAAAACAGGTGAAAAAGGATTTTGCTCAGTCATTTTGAATATTGTAAAATTGTTCAACTCCAGACTTTGAGTATTGTTTTGTAAGAAGTTCTGCCAGTCCGTGATATGAGAGAAACACACGCATAATTAAACATGTGACCCGTCCTTCAGGGGCAGAGGGGCCGGGGAGGAGGTACCCGGCTGGAGGAGGAAGGAGGGCCTCACCTGCAGCGATGATGATGTACGGGTCCTTCATCAGCGTGAACAGAGACGTCCCTTTCTGACTCTGAAACACAGTCACCATAAAGCAGCGTGAGGAAAACGGTGGAGTAGATTCATCTAAGGCCCCGGGAACTTGTTTAACTAATTTAAATGATTTGTTTGAACTAACTGTTCACCTTCCCACACCCCTCACCTTCACACACCCCTCACCTTCACACACCCCTCACCTTCCCACACCCCTCACCTTCCCACACCCCTCACCTTCACACACCCCTCACCTTCCCACACCCCTCATCTTCCCTCACCCCTCACCTTCACACACCCCTCACCTTCACACACCCCTCACCTTCACACACCCCTCACCTTCCCACACCCCTCATCTTCCCTCACCCCTCACCTTCCCACACCCCTCACCTTCCCTCACCCCTCACCTTCCCACACCCCTCACCTTCACACACCCCTCACCTTCCCACACCCCTCATCTTCCCACACCCCTCACCTTCACACACCCCTCACCTTCCCACACCCCTCACCTTCACACACTCCTCACCTTCACACACCCCTCACCTTCCCACACCCCTCACCTTCCCACACCCCTCACCTTCCCTCACCCCTCACCTTCCCACACCCCTCACCTTCCCACACCCCTCACCTTCCCACACCCCTCACCTTCCCACACCCCTCACCTTCACACACCCCTCACCTTCCCACACCCCTCACCTGCCCTCACCCCTCACCTTCACACACCCCTCACCTTCACACACTCCTCACCTTCCCACACCCCTCACCTTCACACACCCCTCACCTTCCCACACCCCTCACCTTCCCACACCCCTCACCTGCCCTCACCCCTCACCTTCACACACCCCTCACCTTCACACACCCCTCACCTTCCCACACCCCTCACCTTCACACACCCCTCACCTTCCCACACCCCTCACCTTCCCACACCCCTCACCTTCCCACACCCCTCACCTTCACACACCCCTCACCTTCCCACACCCCTCACCTTCACACACCCCTCACCTTCCCACACCCCTCACCTTCCCACACCCCTCACCTTCTCACTCCCCTCACCTTCACACACCCCTCACCTTCCCACACCCCTCACCTTCTCACTCCCCTCACCTTCTCACTCCCCTCACCTTCCCACACCCCTCACCTTCTCACTCCCCTCACCTTCCCACTCCCCTCACCTTCTCACACCCCTCACCTTCCCACACCCCTCACCTTCTCACTCCCCTCACCTTCACACACCCCTCACCTTCCCACACCCCTCACCTTCTCACTCCCCTCACCTTCCCACACCCCTCACCTTCTCACTCCCCTCACCTTCCCACTCCCCTCACCTTCTCACACCCCTCACCTTCACACACCCCTCACCTTCCCACACCCCTCACCTTCCCACACCCCTCACCTTCACACACCCCTCACCTTCCCACACCCCTCACCTTCTCACACCCCTCACCTGCCCACACCCCTCACACACAACACACGTCCTGTTTGAATACTGATGGAGACTCACCTCGGGCTCCACTCGGGTCGGCTGCAGGACAAACATCTGCAGGGCTGGAGGAACAAGAGGAACACGTCAGTGAAGGAGTCAGAGGGACCAGGAAACTGTCAGCACAAAGTGGAGCTGGGAGCTATAGAGGAGAGGAGGCTAAATGCTAACGCTGTCTGTGTTTACGTGACTGAGGACACGCGTGAAGACCAGACAGGTACACATGAACTCGTGGAAGCTCAGGTAAGAACAAATCTCTGCCTGAAGTGTTGCCTTGGCACATTCACGTATTTCTGAGTAATCTGTAAAAACTCTGATGGCGGCCATTTTAGGGATAGGTTTGCCTGAGTCCTCCTAGGAACGCCCCCACCTCCTGGAGACGCCTCCGAGCTTTCGTCACCAGCCGAGTAACCGACCACTGCTCCTCAGCAGAACCCCCTCCCCACTGATGCCACAGACAGCGTGTGGAGGGGGCGTGTCTAAAGGCTCAGAGGTTCTTAAAGAGACAGAGGCCGATTTCAAGACATTCACTACAGCCATTTTGAGAGAGACATTTTATACAAGGCAGTTTTTCTAATTTACTGCATTTACAGACCAACAGAAGGTTTGGTCATCATTGTAGTGTGATATAGACTGGTGCTGTGTGATTGAAAAAAGCAGAATACCCCCTCTTTAAGCTCCAACCCACACCAGTGTCTGGGCTCCGGAGGAAGATTCGCCATGTATTCCATATCGCCAATGCAATCTTCCACAGTGTTTTCAGGTTGAATAATACGAATGCGTTGGTTTCATACAGCGTTTTTCTGGACACTCTAAGGGCCAGATCTTGTGCCTGGCGAAAGGACTGGGCAAACTCTAACTTTGAAACAGCAGCGGAATCAAGTGAAATGACCTTTTTGAGGGAAAGATGAGTAAAACACAGGACACATGAACGGAACGTGCACCTGAACGTGTTTTGAACCATCGTTTGTGTTTCTGATCGAAGGCCTTAGTGGATTTTGAAAGAGCCGTTACCTCCGTTGAAGAGCGCGACGAAGGCCAGGATCAGGAACGGCGCCGTCTTACCCACGAACTCGTACGTCAGGCTGCCAAAAGGGGGCCCCACTGAGCAGAGAGCGCAGGGTTAAAGGGGGAGAAGAAGAAGGAGAAGGAGAAGGAGAAGGAGAAGGAGAAGGAGAAGGAGGTTTACTGACGGAACCAGCCCATGGCCGGGCCGCCGATTGCGATGCCGATGGCGTGACTGCGCTCCTCGTCGTCCGTGTAAACGCTGGCCAGCATCCCCAACCCTGCAAACACAGCACCGTGACTCACCAGCAGGGGGCGACAACGTTTACTCCAGAGCAGACACAAAAGACCTTATAGTCTTTGAAAACAATATTGAACCTCTTGACTGCACGTGCGCCCTGTGTTTATTCCTCCCGTCTTTAGCCGCTGCTGTTTCCCACAAAGGAAATGACCATATTTGGATTACAGCCGTTCGTGCTACACGTGGATACCAAACATGTCAGTGGGAAAGACCAGACATGTTGGAGTCACGTCCTGGATGAATCTCAGAGGATAAACCTGGTACAGAGAGAGTTTGGGCTGAGTCTTGACTCTCCTTAACCCCTTAACTAACTGGAAATTAAGAGACTAAAAAATCATCTCTCTTTTAAAATAAATCTAAAGAAACATGTAATCAGTCAAATACAAATAAATAACCTGACTTAAAGTTGCTTTGGGTATTGTAATACACCTTGTTTTGTTTTTCTCTTACCTCAATTATTTGAATGAGGAAATCTGTATTGTCGATGTGTGTTGTATAAATTACCCTTTGACTGTATAAGGTCTTTTGAATGAGAATGGACCCCAGGAAGAGTAGTCTTTGCGTTGGTAAAGACTAATGGGGATCCTTAAATAAAGAAATAAAGAAACTCCCACCTGAACCAAGCACATTTTCTCCAGTTTGGCTTTACCCCAATCCAAAAGCTTCTGGAAAAAAGGTGAGAAAATAGCAACAAAACTGAGACGAAAACAAGGATGGAAATATAACAAAAATGTCACATGAAATTGACAAGAAATTGATGAAAAAATGACAAAAATGTGACAAAAAAATGACAAAAATGTGACAAAAATGTGACAAAAATTGACAAAAATGTGACGAAATAATAACAAAAATGTGACAAAAAAATGACAAAAATGTGACAAAAAAATGACAAAAATGTGACAAAAAATGACAAAAATTGGATTAAAAATTGATACAGAAAATAACAAAAAAATGACAAAAATGTGACAAAAATGTGACAAAAAAGTGACAAAAATGTGACAAAAATTGACAAAAATGTGACGAAAAAATAACAAAAATTTGACTAAAAAATGACAAAAATTTGACAAAAATTTGACAAAAAATGACAAAAATTGGATTAAAAATTGATACAGAAAATAACGAAAAAATGACAAAAATGTGACAAAAATTGACAAAAATGTGACGAAAAAATAACAAAAATTTGACAAAAAAATGACAAAAATGTGACAAAAATTGACAAAAATGTGACAAAAATTGACAAAAATGTGACGAAATAATAACAAAAAATTGACTAAAAAATGACAAAAATGTGACAAAAAAATGACAAAAATGTGACAAAAAATGACAAAAATTGGATTAAAAATTGATACAGAAAATAACGAAAAAATAACAAAAATTTGACTAAAAAATGACAAAAATGTGACAAAAATGTGACAAAAAAATGACAAAAAATTGACTAAAAATGACAAAAATTGGATTAAAAATTGATACAAAAAATAACGAAAAAATGTGACAAAAATGTGACAAAAATGTGACAAAAATTGATAAAAATGTGACGAAAAAATAACAAAAATTTGACTAAAAAATGACAAAAAATTGACAAAAATGTGACAAAAAAAATACAAAAATGTGACAAAAAATGACAAAAAATTGACTAAAAAATGACAAAAAAGTTACAAAAATGAGTTGAATACCCAACAAAAAAATGATGGGAAAAAAAATCTGATGGCATGAGGGAAAAGATCCTCTCGGTTCAGGCGGGAGTTAAGAGGTTAAAGAGTGAAAGTGAGGAGCAGAGGGAGGGCGGTTACCTGCGACGGAGGAGCAGGAGGAGCCGACGCCCTGCAGAGACCGAGCCACGAACAGCAGAGCGTAGCTGGAGGAGAAGGCGAACACTGCAGAGAAGAACACACTTCACCTTCACCTCATCATCCAAGTGAAACAACATCATCTTTAAGTGACGAGTTCTCTTTAAAATGTGATACAATAGTGGAGTTATTTCATTGAAAACCAAAGAACTGAATGAAGAAAAATCAAATGCAAAGTTTCTACGTTTTTGATGAATGCAGTTGATGATAAAGACGGGCTAAACCAAGGCTAAAGAGGGGTTTAAGAGGGGCTAAACCTGCAGCTAAACCAGGGCTAAAGAAGGGTTTAAGAAGGGCTAAACCAGGGGCTAAACCAGGGCTAAAGAGGGGTTTAAGAGGGGCTAAACCAGGGCTAAAGAGGGGTTTAAGAGGGGCTAAACCAGGGCTAAAGAGGGGTTTAAGAGGGGCTAAACCTGCAGCTATACCAGGGCTAAAGAGGAGTTTAAGAGGGGCTAAACCTGCAGCTATACCAGGGCTAAAGAGGGGTTTAAGAAGGGCTAAACCTGCAGCTATACCAGGGCTAAAGAAGGGTTTAAGAAGGGCTAAACCAGGGGCTAAACCAGGGCTAAAGAGGGGTTTAAGAGGGGCTAAACCAGGGCTAAAGAGGGGTTTAAGAGGGGCTAAACCAGGGCTAAAGAGGGGTTTAAGAGGGGCTAAACCTGCAGCTATACCAGGGCTAAAGAGGAGTTTAAGAGGGGCTAAACCTGCAGCTATACCAGGGCTAAAGAGGGGTTTAAGAAGGGCTAAACCTGCAGCTAAACCAGGGCTAAAGAAGGGTTTAAGAAGGGCTAAACCAGGGGCTAAACCAGGGCTAAAGAGGGGTTTAAGAGGGGCTAAACCAGGGCTAAAGAGGGGTTTAAGAGGGGCTAAACCAGGGCTAAAGAGGGGTTTAAGAGGGGCTAAACCTGCAGCTATACCAGGGCTAAAGAGGAGTTTAAGAGGGGCTAAACCTGCAGCTATACCAGGGCTAAAGAGGGGTTTAAGAAGGGCTAAACCTGCAGCTATACCAGGGCTAAAGAGGGGTTTAAGAAGGGCTAAAGCTGCAGCTAAACCAGGGCTAAAGAGGGGTTTAAGAAGGGCTAAAGCTGCAGCTAAACCAGGGCTAAAGAGGGGTTTAAGAGGGGCTAAAGACAGTCTAATCCAGGACCTAAACGGGGGCTAACGAGGAGCTAAACCTGCAGCTAAACCAGGGCTAAAGTGGGGTTTAAGAAGGGCTAAACCAGGGGCTAAAGCTGCAGCTAAACCCGGGCTAAAGAGGGGTTTAAGACGGGCTAAAGACAGTCTAATCCAGGACCTAAACGGGGGCTAACGAGGAGCTAAACCTGCAGCTAAACCAGGGCTAAAGTGGGGTTTAAGAAGGGCTAAACCAGGGGCTAAACCTGCAGTTAAACCCGGGCTAAAGAGGGGTTTAAGACGGGCTAAAGACAGTCTAATCCAGGACCTAAACGGGGGCTAACGAGGAGCTAAACCTGCAGCTAAACCCGGGCTAAAGAGAGGTTTAAGAGGGGCTAAACCTGCAGCTAAACCAGGGCTAAAGTGGTGTTTAAGACGGGCTAAACCAGGGGCTAAACCTGCAGCTAAACCAGGGCTAAAGTGGTGTTTAAGACGGGCTAAACCAGGGGCTAAACCTGCAGCTAAACCGGGCTAAAGTGGGGTTTAAGAGGGGCTAAAGACAGTCTAATCCAGGACCTAAACGGGGGCTAACGAGGAGCTAGACCTGCAGCTAAACAGGTTTAGCCTATAATAAATAATAAACAAGTTCAGAGTAGTTCTCTTCATGGAGAGGAGGCACTGACTGATGGTGGACAGGAACATGATGCAGAAGCCGGCGAACATGGGGATCTGGTACCCGATTCTGAAACACACAAACCACATGAGAACATTACTCCGGATGCCCTCCCAACACCGCACTCATCCAGGCTCGGAGTTAGCTTGTACAGAAACGCACACCGTAGATTTATCCAGGAAGTGACTCCAACATGGCTGGGTCTTTCCCACGCTTATCCATTCACAAATATTACTACTAATAATAATGATAAATCGGTTTTATGTAGCGCTTTTCTGGACACTCAAAGACGCTTTACATTGCATTAATCATTCATTCCAGGGGGCGTGGTCTCACCTGTCGGTCAGTGGGCGTGGTCTCACCTGTCGGTCAGTGGGCGTGGTCAGTGGGCGTGGTCTCACCTGTTAGTCAAGGGTCCGATGGCGGTGTTGATGAGCAGCTGCACCATGGACTTGGAGGCGAAGAGCAACCCGACCTTCAGGTTCTCGTTGACCAGGCTGGACTCGTACGGAGGACAGTCCGACGAGTTCCCGGGGCTCGACGAGTTCCCGGGTCTCGCCGTGGGACCGGGCCTCGTCACCGTGGAGACCGGGGAGGAGGCCGACGTATTCACGGAGCTGTTATACAGAGACACGCTGCTGTTCTGCGGCGCCGCCTCGGCCATGTCGAGCTGATACAGTAAGTCGGGGACGATGGGGACTGAGAGGAGACAAACACAACATTTTAAAGGGGGGGTATTCTGCAAAATGGACTTTTTCAAGCTTTCCATCATGTTATTCTGTCACTCCCTCATTAAAAACATGGCTGAAGTGTTGCCTTGGCACATTCACGTGTTTCTGAGTAATCTGTAAAAACTCTGATGGCGGCCATTTTAGGGATAGGTTTGCCAGAGGTTCTTAACCCCTTAACTCCCACCTGAACCGAGCACATTTTCTCCAGTTTGGCTTTACCCCAATCCAAAAGCCCCTGGAAAAAAGGTGAGAAAATAGCAACAAAACTGAGACGAAAACAATGATGGAAATGTGACAAAAATGTCACATGAAATTGACAAGAAATTGATGAAAAAATGACAAAAATGTGACAAAAAATGACAAAAATTTGATACAAACAATGACGAAAAATGACAAAGACGAAAACAAGGATGAAAATGTGAAAAAAGTGCCAAAAAATTTACAATAAATGTACAAAAAAATGGCAAAAATTGACAAAAAAGTGAGAGAAATTTGACGAAAAACGCACAAAAAGTCACGAAAATTTGACAAAAATGAGATGAAGTGATGAAAAAAAATCTGATGACGTGAGGAAAAAGATCAATTTAGTTTTGTAGGTCTTAGCTTTCAAATGAAGAGTTGCACTGGCCTACCGGATTTGGGTAAAGCTGAACTGGAGAAAACGCTCTCTGTTCAGGCGGGAGTTCAGAGGTTCTTAAAGAGACAGAGGCCTATTTCAAGACATTCACTACAGCCATTTTGAGAGAGACATTTTATACAAGGCAGTTATTCTAATTTACTGCATTTACAGACCAGCAGAAGGTTTGTCATCATTGTAGTGTGATATAGACTGCTGCTATGGGACTGAAAAAAGCAGAAAACCTCCTCTTTAACTACACTTTCAGCCCTGAAGGTTTGGAAACATTGGGATAAGCAGAGAAATGAAAATGTAGATACAGAGCCTCTCGAAAGTACGAATACACCTTGAACTTTTGCACATTTTGTCATGTTTACAACTATAAACATACAGATTTTATTTTGAATTTTTTACTGAACGTTCACACACAAGTAACCGACAACTGTGAAGTGAAAGAAAAATGATTCTGTTATTTTTCAAAAAAATAGAAAACGTGGGGTGTGCATAAGTTTTCATACAGATGAATGAATACTTTGTGGAACCCCCTTTTACTGCAATAACAGCAGAAAGTCTTTTGGGGTTTGACTATTAGCACATGTAGAGACTGACATTTTAGCCCATTCATTACTTTACAAAACAACTCCAGCTCTGTCACATTAGAAGGAGAGCGTTTGTGAACAGCAGTTTTCAGGTCTTTCCACAGATTTTCAATAGGATTTAGGTCAGGACTTTGACTGGGCCATTCTAACACATTAATATGTCTTTATTGAACCATTCCATTGTAGATTTATCTTTGTGTTTAGGGTCATTGTCCTGCTGAAGGTGAATCTCCGCCCCAGCCTCAGTTCTCTTTCTGACTCCAGCAGGTTTTCCTCCAAAATGTCTCTGTATTTGGCTCCATCCATCTTCCCAACTATTCTTACAGTCTCCCCAGTCCCCGCTGAGGAAAAGCAGCCCCACAGCATGATGCTCCCCCCCGTATATTTGACACTGGGGATGGTGCACTCAGGACCATGAGCAGTGTCAGGTTTGCTCCATACATAACGTTTGTCTCATCTGACCAAAGCTCCTTCTTCCACATGGAGCTGTGTCCAAACTTCAAACGGGATTTCTTCTTCCACTCGCAGAGCCGTGGGAAGATGTTTTAGTTAGGGGGCGCTGAGGGACAAAATGTACCCCCAAAATACTTTTTCTGTGCATAAATTCTATTTATTAACCTCTTAACTCCAGCCTGAACCGAGAGCATTTTCTCCAGTTCAGCTTTACCCAAATCCTGTAGGCCAGTGTAACGCCTCATTTGAAAGACCTACAAAACTGAATTGATCTTTTTCCTCACGTCATCAGATTTTTTTCATCACAGTCAGCTCATTTTTGTCAAGTTTTCGTGACTTTTTTGTCACTTTTTCGTCAATTTTTTCGCATTTTTTTTGGTCAAATTCTTATCACTTTTTCGTCCATTTTTTCCTCAATTTTTTGTAAAATTTTTGTCCATTTTTGTCACTTTGTCGTGAAATTCTTTGACTTTTTTGTCAAATTTTTATCACTTTTTCGTCCATTTTTTCGTCAACTTTTTTCTCACTTTTTTGTCACATTTTTGTCCATTTTTGTCATTTTTTTGTAAATTTCTTGTAAATTTTTTGTCACTTTTTGTCAAAGTTTTCTCACTTTTTCCTGCATCACCGTGTGGTCCATCCTCTCCTCCTCTTTTTTGGACCATATTTTTCGTACTTCGATATTTGACAGTAGAAATAACTTTTAAACGCCTTTAACCACCGCCTGTAAGTCGTGTTTTACGCATATTTTCAGAAACTCCAAGGTCTTAGCTTTCAAATGAGGCATCGCACCGCTCTATAGGCTGCGAACAAAAGCACAAATTAAAAAACAAACAAAAAAGGTACAAAAAATGACAGAAAAATAACAAAAAATAACAAAAAATAACAAAAAATAACAAAAAATGATTAAAAATGACAAAAAATGACAAAAAATAACAAAAAAATGACAAATAAATGACAAAAAATGACAAAAATTTGACAAAAAATTACAAAAAAATGAAAAAAAAATTGACAAAAATTTGACAAAAAATGATTAAAAAAATGACCAAAAAATTGACAAAAATTTGACAAAAATTTGACAAAAAAGTTACAAAATGAGTTGAATACCCCGCCCAAAAAAAGATGGAAAAAAATGTGATGACATGAGGAAAAAGATCCATTTCGATGAGTTTTGTAGATCTTTGCTTGCAGGATTTGGCCTGTAAGTCGTGTTTTACGCATATTTTCAGAAACTCCGAGGTCTTAGCTTTCAAATGAGGCGTCGCACCGCTCTATAGGCTGCGAACAAAAGCACCATTTAAAAAACAAGCCAAAAAGGGACAAAAAAAAGTGAAAAAATTGGATGATTGGATGTGAGAGAACTTGTTCTCTTTTGTCATTGTTTTAAATCAACAGAATGAGGAGCTCTCTCGAAGCGCCTCAGGCTCTGTGTGTTCTGCCTTATGTCTATAGTTTCATCTGTTTGAATGATCCTTCCCTGTTCTGCCTTGTGTAAATAGTTCCATCTTTTTAAAGAGGGGGTATTCTGCTTTTTTCAGTCCCATAGCACCAGTCTATATCTCACTACAATGATGAGCAAACCTTCTGTTGGTCTGTAAATGCAGTAAATTAGAATAACTGCCTTGTATAAAATGTCTCTCTCAAAATGGCTGTAGTGAATGTCTTGAAATAGGCCTCTGTCTCTTTAAGAACCTCTGAGCCTTTAGACACGCCCCCTCCACACGCTGTCTGTGGCATCAGTGGGGAGGGGGTTCTGCTGAGGAGCAGTGGTCGGTTACTCGGCTGGTGACGAAAGCTCGGAGGCGTCTCCAGGAGGTGGGGGCGTTCCTAGGAGGACTCAGGCAAAGCTATCCCTAAAATGGCCGCCATCAGAGTTTTTACAGATTACTCAGAGATACGTGAATGTGCCAAGGCAACACTTCAGCCATGTTTTTAATGAGGGAGTGACAGAATAACATGATGGAAAGCTGGAAAAAGTCCATTTTGCAGAATACCGCCCCTTTAAAAATCCGTAACTCCGCACAGGAAAGGGCTCGAGACTTTCTTCTTGACCTGCTCAGGAATTCATGCTCCTTAAAGGTCCTCGTTAAATCATCTGGGCCTTGACCTTGACACATGTGGCTTAACCTCTTAACTCCCGCCTGAACCGAGAGGATCTTTTTCCTCACGTCATCAGATCTTTTGTCCATCATTTTTTTGTTGGGTGTTCAACTCATTTTTGCAACTTTTTTGTCACATTTTTTTTTCACATTTTTGTAATTTTTTTTAATCATTTTTTGTCACATTTAAAAAAAAAATCATCATTTTTTAATCAAATTTTTGTCATTTTTTTGTCACATTTTTTTGTCACATTTTTGTAATTTTTGTTTATCATTTTTTGTCACATTTAAAAAAAAAAAATCATCATTTTTTAATCAAATTTTTGTCATTTTTTTGTTACATTTTGGTCATTTTTTTTGTCATTTTTTCGTCAATTTTTTGTCAATTTCTTGTGACAATTTTGTGACATTTTTGCCACTTTTTCATAAATTTTTCATCACTTTTTTGTCAATGTTTTCTCACTTTTTTGTCACATTTCCATCATTGTTTTCGTCTCAGTTTTGTTGCTATTTTCACAGCTTTTTTCCAGAAGCTTTTGGATTGGGGTAAAGCCAAACTGGAGAAAATGTGCTCGGTTCAGGTGGGAGTTAAGGGGTTAAATGATCACTCCCTGTTCTTTCTTGTGTATATATTTGATTGCATTTACCCGCCTGTTATGTTATATTATCCACACCATTCTGTCTAATATTTGCTTTGTGACATATTAGTGAAAGATTTTTTGAGTAAACTAGTTATGAGTGCTGTTGGTCAGTGAGATGTACCGGTGCCCGGCCCGAGGAGTGTCTGGATCTCCTCACTCACCCACGACGGTCATGAGCATGGTGTCCAGCAGCAGGGCCACGAAGACGATGAAGAGGATGAGTTTCCGGGACCGGTGCTCCTCCCTGAGCCACCGCCGAAAGCCGTACAGCCACTCCAGCACCATCGCCACGGGAACGGCCAGGAACAACCACAGAGATGGTTCTAGTCCAGGTTTTAGTCCATGTTTGGAGGCTCTGTGGTGACGCTCAGGAGCAGACTGAGGCAGGAGCAGAGAGGGACCAGGGGGAGGGACCAGGGGGAGGGGCCAGGGGGAGGGACCAGGGGGAGGAGACACCTGTGGGTCAGATGCCCTCCCACAGGAACACAAGCCAATGGAGAGAATAAGTGTGTTTAAGATGAAGTGCGCCTCGCCTCGATTCCAGACGAGACCAGGCGGTGGCGTCAGAGGGCGGAGAAAGGCGCCTCTAATTAAGTCAGACACATCTCAGCCCCGAGAACAGGAGGAGCCTCAGATCTCGCGTTTGTTAGAAAGAGTTTGGGAATAAAACTATTGTAAAAGTTTGTGAACACATTTCTGCTTCTCCCACACACAAGACAGACCCATCACTACAGCTACAATAACAGACTCTCCTCTTACAGTGTAGGATTAGAATAATAAACTTATGCTTATTTAAATGTAGGCCATATGTTGAACACACTGGCACTTTCTGTCAAATATGAAGCATTTCTGCAGATTTAAGTAGATCTGTGATGAGAAAAAAGGAGGCAGGAGCCGCGGAGCGTCAGGGCAAAACGTTTCTGATCCAAACACAACTCATATCCAATCATCTGTCAGTCCTCCGTCAGCACACGTGTTTACGGCACTTCATTTCCCACAATCCCTTTGGCTTTTGTAGTTCAGGCAGTCGAGCGAGGCGGAGAAAAGGTGTGTTTGAGATGAGCCAGACGGACGCAGTTTTGACAGCCGACTGCAGACGCTCGGTGCCGGTTAGATTTCTGTCCACCTTGCTCCAGACGGGCTCTGATGTCACGGGCACGTGGGGCACGGAAAGATCGTGAGACCCAACGAGAGCAGCCGACTTGATCAGCCGCTGCATCTCTCCAGAGGCAACTGCAGCGGCTCCACGGCCCAGTGCATGATGGGAAAACACCCACCTGTCCTCACGCTCAGGTGATTGGATACGAGTCTGTGTGATCAGAAACGTGCTCCTCGCCCCCTCCTCTCTCCTCTGTAGATCTGAACAAATAAACTATGACTGAAACTATTAAAGTTCTGCATCGCCCCTAAAATAGAGCTCATGTTTGATGCTTTTCAGAACAAACTAATGATTTAAAAGGACGTGTTTTATCTCACAAACCTGAACAAACAAACGAATGGGAAAGTTTCCTCTGATGAAGAATGATGTCACTGGAGTAAAGGAAACAGAGCAGGAGGTGAATGACTTTTATTTAGGATAAACTTTAAATGAACGCGATATCTGAGCGAGACGCTGCGTGATCTGAGGCCACTCTCGTTGTTCTCTGCATGTGGAGCGGTCGGATTGAATTCAGACTTTTTTTCTCCGCCCCTGTTGCGCCGGCTACTCTCGCCGACCATCCAGGCGAGCCGCAACGGCATCTTAAACACACCTACGATCTTTCCGTGCCCGTGCCCCAGCAAGTCGGACAGAAATCTAACCGGCACCGAGCGTCTGCAGTCGGCTGTCAAAACTGCGTCCGTCTGGCTCATCTCAAACACACCTACCGTCAACGCTATGCAAATACAGAGCCATTTCCGGCGGCGGCTCCACCAACCACAGAACAAGCGCTGACAGACACCTGTGCGTAATTGGCTCATGCGCAAAAGCTGCATCTCAAACCCACCTCCACGCGCTCCTGCACAAGGGGGGGCTGGCGAAGGAAGTAGAGCAAGCTGAGCGACGGAAAGCGTTTTTTTGCCGCTTGGTGTGAGCCTGGCGTTAATAGGTGTGTTTAAGATGAGCGAGGCGGCTGCAGGCGAGCGGTGCAGGCCGGGTCAGAATCGCTCTGACGTCACCTGTGCGACGGTGCCCGTATTCTCGTGAGACCGAGGCGGCTGGAGCGCCTTGGGTCGGCGAGCGAAGTTGCTTTTCTCCGCCTCGCTCGGCTGCCTGAACTACAAAGGCCAAAGGGATTGTGGGAAATGAAGTGCCGTAAACACGTGCGCCGACAGAGGACTGACAGATGATTGGATGATTTGTGTTTAGATCAGAGACGTGTTGCCCTGACGCTCCGCAGCTCCTGCCTCCTTTTTTCTCATCACCAAGATCTACTTAAATCTGCAGAAATGCTTCATATTTCACAGAAAGTGCCGTGTGTTCAACATATGGCCTACATTTAAATAAGCATAAGTTTATTATTCTAATCCTAAACTGTAAGAGGAGAGTCTGTTATTTCAGCTGTAGTGATGGGTCTGTCTGGTGTGTGGGAGAAGCAGAAATGTGTTCACAAACTTTTAAAATAGTTTTATTCCCAAACTCTTTCTAACAAACGCGAGACGCTGCGTGACCTGAGGCTCCTCCCTGTTCTCGGGGCTGAGATGGGTCTGCCTTGATTAGAGGCGCCTTTCTCCGCCCTCTGACGCCACCGCCTGGTCTCGTCTGGAATCGAGGCGAGGCGCACTTCATCTTAAAGGAATAGGCCACCGTTTTTACATACTAAGATATGTTCTTAGCTCACTTTAGCCAAGTTAATATATCCCCGTCTGGTCTTTGTCCGTGCGCTCACACATACGCAGCCTCTCCCACATGTCACATAGCTCCGAAAAAGCTCACGATAGAAGCTACCAAGCTCTTCCACGTGTTCCCTATTTAAATAAAGTTACGTGAAGTGTTTTCATGCGAAGTATATTTACCCAGAAATGTAGCATGTCGATTTTATAAGCAAATAAAAAGGGGGACTATATTGTGAGGCGTAATGATACGAGGAGCAAAACGTCCGCGCAGTAACTCCTAAAGGTTATTGACGGAAGTGAGCGGGGGAAGTCTTTAGGAGTTACTGCGCGGACGTTTTGCTCCTCGTATCATTACGCCTCACAATATAGTCCCCCTTTTTATTTGCTTATAAAATCGACATGCTACATTTCTGGGTAAATATACTTCGCATGAAAACACTTCACGTAACTTTATTTAAATAGGGAACACGTGGAAGAGCTTGGTAGCTTCTATCGTGAGCTTTTTTGGAGCTATATGACATGTGGGAGAGGCTGCGTATGTGTGAGCGCACGGACAAAGACCAGACGGGGATATATTAACACGTCTAAAGTGAGCTAAGAACATATCTTAGTGTGTAAAAACGGTGGCCTATTCCTTTAAACACACCTAATAACATAACTTTCCACGCCTACTTTTTTTTTAAATTATTTTTTCATTGAGCTTAAAACACATTGTGCACGTTAAGGAGACATATCAGCTGTATTCCTGTCTTATGATTATCATAGTGTTGCTTTAGAATGAACCACGAGGCGTTGTTTTGAGTCCTTCTCTGGCGCTTCGCCCGCGCTCCGCTCCCGCGGTCTGAACACGAGGCCCTGAGCTCGGCGTGCGGTGTGAAACAGGCCGTACTCATTGTATGTGCTTCGTTTGTGCAGC